>NC_090755.1:60628288-60655570 GCF_036898095.1 Palaemon carinicauda
AGCTTCTGTGAGCTATCCTTCATTAAAAGGTCATTGGCAGTCACTAGTTTTGAAGGCTTCTGTGAGCTATCCTTCATTAAAAGGTCAGTGGCAGTCACTAGTTTTTCAAGGCTTCTGTGAGCTATCCTTCATTAAAAGGTCAGTGGCAGTCACTAGTTCGTCATGGCTTCTGTGAGCTATCCTTCATTAAAAGGTCATTGGCACCCACTAGTTTTTCAAGGCTTCTGTGAGCTATCCTTCATTAAAAGGTCATTGGCAGTCACTAGTTTTTCAAGGCTTCTGTGACCTATCCTTCATTAAAAGGTCATTGGCAGTCACTAGTTTTTCAAGGCTTCTGTGAGCTATCCTTCATTAAAAGGTCATTGGCACCCACTAGTTTTTCAAGGCTTCTGTGAGCTATCCTTCATTAAAAGGTCATTGGCAGTCACTAGTTTTTCAAGGCGTCTGTGAGCTATCCTTCATTAAAAGGTCATTGGCACCCACTAGTTTTTCAAGGCTTCTGTGAGCTATCCTTCATTAAAAGGCCAGTGACACCCACTAGTTTTGAAGGCTACTGTGAGCTATCCTTCATTAAAATGTCAGTGGCAGTCACTAGTTTTTCAAGGCTTCTGTGAGCTATCCTTCATTAAAAGGTCATTGGCAGTCACTCGTTTTTCAAGGCTTCTGTGAGCTATCCTTCATTAAAAAGTCATTGGCACCCACTAGTTTTTCAAGGCTTCTGTGAGCTATCCTTCATTAAAAAGGTCATTGGCAGTCACTAGTTTTTCAAGGCTTCTGTGAGCTATCCTTCATTAAAAGGTCATTGGCACCCACTAGTTTTTCAAGGCTTCTGTGAGCTATCCTTCATTAAAAGGTTATTGGCACCCACTAGTTTTTCAAGGCTACTGTGAGCTATCTTTCATTAAAAGGTCATTGACACCCATTAGTTTTTCAAGGCTTCTGTGAGCTATCCTTCATTAAAAGGTCAGTGGCAGTCACTAGTTTTTCAAGGCTTCTGTGAGCTATCCTTCATTAAAAGGTCATTGGCACCCACTAGTTTTTCATGGCTTCTGTGAGCTATCCTTCTTTAAAAGGTCAGTGGCAGTCACTAGTTTTTCATGGCTTCTGTGAGCTATCCTTCATTAAAAGGTCATTGGCAGTCACTAGTTTTTCAAGGCTTCTGTGAGCTATCCTTCATTAAAAGGTCAGTGACACCCACTAGTTTTGAAGGCTACTGTGAGCTATCCTTCATTAAAAGGTCAGTGGCAGTCACTAGTTTTTCATGGCTTCTGTGAGCTATCCTTCATTAAAAGGTCATTGGCAGTCACTAGTTTTTCAAGGCTTCTGTGAGCTATCCTTCATTAAAAGGTCATTGGCAGTCACTAGTTTTTCAAGGCTTCTGTGAGCTATCCTTCATTAAAAGGTCATTGGCAGTCACTAGTTTTTCAGGCTTCTGTGAACTATCCTTCATTAAAAGGTCATTGGCAGTCACTAGTTTTTCAAGGCTTCTGTGAGCTATCCTTCATTAAAAGGTCAGTGACACCCACTAGTTTTGAAGGCTACTGTGAGCTATCCTTCATTAAAAGGTCAGTGGCAGTCACTAGTTTTTCATGGCTTCTGTGAGCTATCCTTCATTAAAAGGTCATTGGCAGTCACTAGTTTTTCAAGGCTTCTGTGAGCTATCCTTCATTAAAAGGTCATTGACACCCACTAGTTTTGAAGGCTACTGTGAGCTATCCTTCATTAAAAGGTCAGTGGCAGTCACTAGTTTTTCATGGCTTCTGTGAGCTATCCTTCATTAAAAGGTCATTGGCAGTCACTAGTTTTTCATGGCTTCTGTGAGCTATCCTTCATTAAAAGGTCAGTGGCAGTCACTAGTTTTTCAAGGCTTCTGTGAGCTATCCTTCATTAAAAGGTCAGTGACACCCAATAGTTTTGAAGGCTACTGTGAGCTATCTTTCATTAAAAGGTCAGTGGCAGTCACTAGTTTTTCATGGCTTCTGTGAGCTATCCTTCATTAAAAGGTCATTGGCAGTCATTAGTTTTTCAAGGCTTCTGTGAGCTATCCTTCATTAAAAGGTCATTGGCAGTCACTAGTTTTTCATGGCTTCTGTGAGCTATCCTTCATTAAAAGGTCATTGGCAATCACTAGTTTTTCATGGCTTCTGTGAGCTATCCTTCATTAAAAGGTCATTGGCAGTCACTAGTTTTTCATGGCTTCTGTGAGCTATCCTTCATTAAAAGGTCATTTGCAGTCACTAGTTTTTCAAGGCTTCTGTGAGCTATCCTTCATTAAAAGGTCAGTGACACCCACTAGTTTTGAAGGCTACTGTGAGCTATCCTTCATTAAAAGGTCAGTGACACCCACTAGTTTTGAAGGCTACTGTGAGCTATCCTTCATTAAAAGATTAATCTTGTATCTCGCTTTAGTGTACTGTACTTCAGTCTCCAATTGTCATTCTTCTGATTAGAGCTCTACAGTACAGTACAGTTGAACGGCACCTTTCGTGTTCTATGAATCTTTAAAATGTGTCTTGTCTGAAGAAAAGATGACTATCATCTTTTTCTGTATTGTCACGTATATTTTGAGTTTGTTCAAATGTGCCTGGACTGAAATTAAATATGTCGTTCACAACAGTCTTCAGTGGCTTCAGGGTCACTGTCCTTGAACAGTGTTCCCTGTTTATTTTGAAACTACGCTAAGCGACACAAGAGTAGAGAATGCTGGTTTAATTCTAGTGACTTATATTCTGGTCCCTGTGGTCTGGTGATTCCAGCCTCGTTTTATTTTCATTACAAGCCAAGCTACAATGTTTTCGGCATACCTGTATAACCGTTTTTCCAAAACACGTTCAAAATTATAGCTAATATGGGGGCTGTCTTCTTAACCTTTAGCTCACACTTGGGCATGCGGAATAAGGGTATCAAGGTTTAAGTTTCGTGGTGGTACTGAAAGTGTCTATAAATGAATCCTGCCATTTCGACCCTCTTTTATATTACTGTCCTTTTTGAAGTATGGGTGTACGACTTTTTATAACATCTGGAAATATAATTAGAAACCATTTCAGCTATTATGCCAGGTTATATATCTCAATTTAGGGTGCTTGGAAAGGTGCAGCCAGGAAAACAGAGTTAAGATTAAAAAAAACAATTTTCGATAGTATTGTTTAAGTAATTATATCAGGAAGAAACTGTATTATATGATGTTATATATGTGATCTCTACGTGCTAAGGATGTACGCTAAGACGTAAAGTTCGAAAGTAGCAAATAAACATGATGTTATATGGAATAAGAATTATAGTTAAATCGAATGCAAATAATTCAAACAACGTATACCTTTAGAAAGGTACTTGATTTGGACATTCGAAAGTATATGTTCAATTTTAACGGTAGGGTACTATATTATCATACTTTATTTACACGTTTTTATCATTAAGGGTACCGTTAAATTTATGCTATAGATTTTTTTTTTTACTTTCAGTTTTATCACTGCCCAAAATATTCTACTGCCATAATTTTTTTTATATTGAATTAATAATAATAAGGATAAGGACAAGGAAGTGGGGAATATGGGGAAAGGAAGAGTACCCTTGGATACAATCCAGTTTATAGCTCGAAGGCAGGTACTCGGGATGGGAAAGACTAAGGAAAAAGGGAGAAAGAGAAGTACAGGAGAAGAATAAAAGAGAGGGGCAGACCCTCTTGCGATATTACGGATTTTGGTTTGTTATAATTTATGATGTATTGAATTAATGATGAATCTTACGAACCATTACCGTCTCAATATGCTGTGATTTTCATGACTGATGCAATATACAAAATAATATTTTTTTTCATTTAAGCCATAAATTTATTCAAAAGTAAAGAGATTAATATAATTTGAAGAAATTTAATAGATAGTAACCCAGTCAATTCAAATTCTTGTTTATAATGAAATTAATACCTAGTATTTCGCAAGAGCAAAAAATTATCGAAGGACCCCATGAAAACTCGTTTTCTATAACAGATCCATTTTCTATTTTCCGAACTCGTTGTATTCGTCCGATCACTACAGTGCGTCAAGAAATATGGTCATCATATCTCATCTTTTACTGGGGTCTCTCTTATCTTTTTCCTCCGGTGAATTTTTCCACGAAAGTGAACCAGGATTCATTTTTTCATAAATTTTAGATGTGATCGAGAAAACCTAGTGATTTTTATGTTTATTACGGATTCTCTGTTATTCTCTCTATTCTCTTTTCTTATGTTTTAATAATTATGATGAAATGGATGGATCATGTACATTTTCTTTACTCTAAAAATACATACACCTGTTTATATATATATATATATATATATGTGTGTGTGTGTGTGTGTGCGTGTATTATTATTATTATTATTATTATTATTATTATTATTATTATTATTATTATTATTGTTGTTGTTGTTATTCTTATTATTATTATTACCATTATTATTATTATCATTGTTGTTATTGTTGTTGTTGTTAGGCATGACTACTATTTGCTACTGATTAATTAAATATAAGTACAAAATCCTCTCTCTCTCTCTCTCTCTCTCCTCTCTCTCTCTCTCTCGACTAATGTATAAATAGCCTCGCTCGAGGGACTGTCTGAATAAAAGAACATGACCTGCCTTTGCAGGTCAGCCTTCTATTTCCTGTTTTCCTCGCAGGCTCTTCAATGAAACGTCCCTTTAAAAGAATTTCCACCCATCAGGTGTGATATGAAAAGGTGGATATAATGGAAATGTACAGTTCGTGCTTTTAGGCGAATGTCTCCCTGAGAAGTGTTCACGTGCGTAATCCCTGTTAAAGGAAAATTGTACACTTTGTACGTTGTACTATTACGTTTGGCATGCGTGTAATGATGTACAATTGTACACGGGATTTTTTTATACCTCGTTTCGAAGAGGTATATTCAGCTACAACCTTACTGCATGGAGAGTTCTTGTAACTAGCTTATGGTAGGAGCATCTTATTGAATACTTTTCTTTTTAGAGAATGTGGCATTTTACTTTTCATAATCTCATTTTGTTCACGAGAAGCTGTCCATCCCATGCTTCTCCTTTTCATTTCGGTCTCGTGTCCTGGGGACACACTTAATGTCTGCCATCTCTTTTTTACACTATCTGTTTGGTTACTCGCCACGAAGTGTGTTACAGGGTGCACTTCTTTGAAGCAAGGTGTATCAGAAACTCCTGTGTCCAACTGTACATGATGAGTTGCATGTATGAAATATATATATATATATATATATACATTATATATATATATATATATGTAAATAAATATATATATATATATATTATATATACATACATATATAGAAATATATATCTTTGAAAAGGTATTAAAATTCATACAGGATTGGGAAATGTTATGAATTCGTATTCATGAAAAACATTATGAACTTTAGGGGTGGTCGGTAGAGCGCAGACCTCCGCCACGGCAGCTTATTTCTTGACCTTTTGTTCGACCTTGACCTTGACCTTTGATCTTTGGATTTTCATACACTCCTGCATGAACTAAGTTTGAAGCATCTGTGATAACGATGTCCAAACTTATGGCTGATTACGGGAACTGGACATTTTGCTTGGCTGTGACCTTGACCTTTGACCTCGACCTTCCAAAATTTAATCGTTTCCAAATTTTACATAACAGTTAATCCTTGCAAGTTTCATTACTTTACGAATAAAATGATGGCCAGGAAGCTGTTACAAAAAAACACACACACAAACACACAAACAGGGGCGAAAACATAACCACCTTCCAACTTCGTATGAAAGGTTTTACGAATGAACACACACACACACACACACAGAGGAAATAAATGTATTACCGTAAACCTGTTTGCATAAAACCAGCTTTAGCTCAGAGCTCCTGGTCCTCCCGAAATTCAATCATTCCACCTCCGGGGAAGGATATTGGTGTCTCTCCAAAACTGAGACATTATCCTTGTATATTATCCTTGTTAGTGTGGAACCAATGACCAGGCATCCTAGTGGATTCACACGTGAAGGTTTTGCGTTGTATGTGAAAGGGCAACTATATGTATTTGAGGTTTTAGTGAAGCATATTTTTTTTATTTATTTTCGCCATATTTTGGGTGGCTATGTTTGTGTTTGCTTGTCTGTATGAGTATAAGGCACACCACATACAAACACACACACATATATATATATATATATATATATACACACACACGTCCCATGTCAACTAATAAGGAGACATCGGAACATGGGTTTCTTCACTTTATTACAAAAAGGTTCGTGATCACACTGTGTACACCCGATACTCTCAGGTGAGTACCTTGTCCACTGACCGCTCGAATGGTTCTGATTAACCCTTGCAAGCAAGATGCAATCTTGCTCTCTCAACATGGTGAATTGTTAGGTTTTGTGGTATTCTCCACTGTGATGGAAATATACTGCCAAATACGTCACATTATGATTCTAGGGTCATTAATCTCACTATATAAAACACATATATTGCATACGAGGATTAGGACACACACACACACACACACACACACATATATATATATATATATATATGTGTGTGTGTGTGTGTGTGTGTGTGTGATAGTGAATTCAAGGTAAGATGTTTTCCTGAAATGGTTCCAGAAAAAACGTCACTACACAATCACTCATGTATACACACACACACACACACACATAAGTATGTATGTATGTGTATAATCTTTTGTAAATTTTTCCCCCCTTGTAACTGTATTTTAGTTCTGTTTGCCTCTTTTTGTCTATTATTATTTATCTTAATTGTATTTGTATCCGGAGGCTTCACGATTTCTCAATTTGCAGCAGTAGAATTAGACATTATGTACCGCACACTCGGGTGCACTATTCCATCTCATTTCTCTTCCTCTTATTTTGTTAAAGTTTTCATTGTTTATATAGGAAATATGTAGTCTAATGTTACTGTTTTTATAATATTTTATTTTTCCTTGTTTCATTTCCTCACTGGGCTATTTTTCCCTGTTGGAGCCCCTGGGCTTATAGCACTCTGTTATTCTAATTAGGTTTGTATATCAATAATAATAATAATAATAATAATAATAATAATAATAATAATAATAATAATAATAATAACCTCTTGTACGTGGTCTTTAGATTTTCCGTTAATTTAGCAATATGTTGGCTTACAGGGCTTGCACAATAACAATATGTATATACTATATATATATATATATATATGTATGTATGTATATATATATTTATATATGTATATATATATATATATATATGGCCAGCCACTTACTCTTTATTATATAAGGGAGATTTTACGTACATTGTTGTATTTTAGTATTATTTTGTTCGTTACCATGTAATTACTTATAGTAGTTTTATTTCAACCTTTTTTTCACTAGAAAAAAAAAGTTTTCCATGTTTGCTACTAGTCTTTTTTCCTTCCCTTTTCTCCTTTTCTCTATTATAAATCATATTGTTTTCTTTTTATCCACCTCACTTTTTCACATTCGATTTATTCAATTTCCCGCTTACGCTTCTCCCTCTTCATATTCCTTTTTTTCTCTCTATATTTTCTCCCTTTTCTTTTTCACCCCTTTTCTGTATTTTGTTGCATTTTACGTCTGATGAATTTTAAAACTATTAAAAGGAATTGAAGTTTTTACGGTTTTCGGTTATTTGTATAATTTTCAAAGCTATAATTTCTTATTGACAATTTTTTTCTAGGAGAGTTACACATTCTCTCTCTCTCTCTCTCTCTCTCTCTCTCTCTCTCTCAAAGCTATAATTTCTTCTTGAAAATTTTTTCTAGGGGAGTTACACATAATGTATATGTAACTCTCTCTCTCTCTCTCTCTCTCTCTCTCTCTCTCTCTCAAAGCTATAATTTCTTCTTGAAAATTTTTTCTAGGGGAGTTACACATAATGTATATGTAACTATCTCTCTCTCTCTCTCTCTCTCTCTCTCTCTCTCAAAGCTATAATTTCTTCTTGAAATTTTTTTCTAGGAGAGTTACACATAATGTATATGTAACTATCTCTCTCTCTCTCTCTCTCTCTCTCTCTCTCTCTCAAAGGTATAATTTCTAATTGATAATTTTTTCTAGGAGAGTTACACATATATGTAACTCTCTCTCTCTCTCTCTCTCTCTCTCTCTCTCTCTCTATATATATATATATATATATTGTATATATATATATATATATACAGTATATATGTATATATATATATATATAATATATATATATATGTGTGTGTATATATATATATATATATATATATGAGTGACAAGGGGGAGGGGTACGTAGTCATGCCTTGGTTAGAGTTGGTACCCCGAGATGTATACTCGGAAACCACAATCTCCATCAAATTGCCGAACCAGTGTGTTGTAGATAGGGAGTGTGTGAGGGCTTTGGAAGGGTTGAATCTGTGTGTGTATGCTTATCTATCTAAATATTCGTCCGTAATTTTTGACTGGTCGCGTACAATAATGATAATGATGATGGTATAAGACCAACCTAAACATTTTCAAGATATTTAAGAATTGTTATATAATTTTAGGTGGTTTTACATCTTTAGGATATTTTTAGTAAGCAGAACTCGAAGCGGGACACGTGGCCACTCTCAACTAATGAGTTCAAACACTTGAGCTAAAGTCCCCTTGCAATTTCGCTTTCTTTTTGCAAGGTTTTTTTTGGCAAGATCCATCTCGTAAGGTTTTTTCCCCTAACGTTATTTTCCTGCGTGTTTAAGTCTGGGTTTTCTATATGGCTGCTGAGACAGACACACACGTATATACATACGCATACACACAAACCTTGGAGAATTTTTCCTTTGTTTGGTCATGGTGGTTATGAGCATTTTTGTTTAATGTTCATTCTTTTATACTTGGTTGTAAGTATGTAATAATTACCCCATTTTACTATTGCTGTAGCACATATATACGCATACACACATACAGTATATATATATATATATATATATAGATTATATACACACACACACACATATATATATATATATATAATATATATATATATATATATATGTATATATATATATATATATAGATTATATACACACACACACATATATATATATATATATATGTATATATATATATATATATATAATAGATTATATATACACACACATATATATATATTTATATATATATGTTTATATATATATATATATATATGTATATATAGTAATACCGGCTTAACCCCAGTCATGAACAAGGGCATGCCTGAGGCCTTTGTCCTGCAGTTGACTAGAAACGGCTATATTTTTTTTTGTTGTATATTTACAGACACACACACACACACACACACACATATATATATATATATATACACAGTATATATATATACATATATATACATACACTTATGTATATAGATATACTAAATATATGTCTGTATTTGATACAGCATGAATGTATATTTATTACCAAAACCTCTAAATATAATATCATTTGCCTACTGAGAATACACCTCTTTATATAAGAAGACACGAATTCCTGGAAGAAATATATATTCTTAATGTTTGCGCTCTCCTGGAAACAGAGCGTGCAAGTGTCTTTAATTTTGCAACAGTTTTCATCTTCCTGTTTTCTCTTTTATTGCAAATGTCCTTGTAGGGTCCTTTCATTCTTTCATATTTCTCTTCCTCTTATTTTGTTAGTTTTTTTTTTTATAGTTAATTATGAAATATTTATATAATGTCGTTACTCTTCTTAAATTATTTAATTTTCATTGTTAATTACTTCGCTTATTTCCTTTCCTCACTGGGCTATTTTCCCTGTTGGAGCCCCTGGGCTTATAGCATCCTGATTTTCCAGCTGGGGTTGTAGCTTAGCAAGTAATAATAATGATGATAATAATAATAATAATAATAATAATAATAATTATTATATTAATAATAATAATAGGTTTTTTCATTTAATAATGATAGTAATATTAACATTATTTGATGCATTAATAATGATATTGTTCATTTTAAGTAATAATAATGATAGTAATTTTTAAAATATGCTGCGTGTATATTTTTGATACTCAAGATTCTTAGACACGACATGAATTTTCTTCAAGTTGAATTATTGTAATAATAATAATAATAATAATAATAATAATAATAATAATAATAATAATAATAATAATAATAATAATAATAACCGTGAATGTATACAAAAAAAGAATCTACTTTTGCTATAGTAATCTTCTCAAGAGGGAATAACTGCACACAAAATATCAACTTCCTGTTATCTATTGTATTGATACAAACTTAGTCAAGTGAGCTAAATTCCGCTCCTTGCAATTTCCTAGCCCATACAAGAGCAACCCGTTCCCATGGATTCAGTTATATTTATTTCTCAAATAGCTTTTGGTACAACATTTTGAATTAATTTGGATATTTTCCTTTGTTGCTCCTACAACGCTGCTCATCTGACTACCAGGAATATTGTTATACACTATAAAGGCTCGTTTCACTCGAGCGGTTTTTTTCCGTACGGAAATATTTCCGCTCGTTAGGCTCGCTTCTCGGGAGCGGATTGATGCCGCGCGGATTAGAAATTAATGAAGACCAATGAGGCCCACTAGCAAGAATTTCCGGGCGGTAGGGATCTACTAACCGTGTGCACTGCTAATCCGCGCGGTTCCATTGTAGCGGCGTATAGAAACTAAGAGGTCGCCCAAGGAAAATCCTCTCGTTTGAAGACACGCATCCTAATGAGCGGAAATATTTCTGTATGGAAAAAATCCGTTTGTGTGCAGTGAGCCTTAGGAGGCGTGTCTTTATACGAAAGGATTTTCGGATTTTCCTAAGCGGCATCGTAGTTTTTATAAGAGCTTTACTATAACTGCGTGAGCTAGCAGTGCACGAGGCTAATAAATCACTACCGCTCGGAAATTCTTCCGAGCGGGTAACATGTGAAGGGCCACATTGATCTTCTTTGATTTCTAATTCGGCAGACAATACCCTGTGGTATCAATCCGGTCGTGTGAAGCGAGCCTAACAAGCGGAAAAATTTCCATACGGAAAAAATCCGCTCGTTTGAAGCGAACCTTATAAAAACTACGAGGCCGCACGGGGAAAATCCGCTTGTGAGAAGCAAGCCAAATATTAAAGAAAATTGGCTTGAATTTTTAGTATCTAGAGGAGAAAGTCGTTTGGGAACAAACGATATTGAAAGGTTACTGAACTTCGGTAATTAGGGAGTGAAGGGGGAGCCATTTGGTTGGGAAGTATGCACTCTGCAGGATGGAGGAGAAAATGCGAAGTAAAATTAGGTGGGTTGTGCAGATATTTTTTTTTTTTTTTTTTTTTTTTTGCTCCACCGAAAAATGGAAAAGCATAGTCTATTTAGTTAAAGATCTCTTCATATTCCCATCTAATAAAGTGACTCCATATAAATAATAAAAAGACGAAAAATATTATTACTGAGACAACTTAGGGTTTTTATAGTATTTTAGCTATGTATAGGCGAAAAATTTATTGGATATGAAGCCTGGTGGGAAGGGGAAACCAAATATCCTTTGCAAATTCTAGGCAAAAATCGAAAAATTTTAAAAACACTTCTAAATTTTAATTGAAAGGGGGAAAAGAAGCTATAAGGAATTTTTTTTTTTTTTTTTTTTTTTTTTTTTTTGAAATATCACTTAGTGAAGAAATGAAAGATTCAAACGGTCATAAGAAACAGCCTTTGTGCCAAGGAAGGGATGATATTTTGAGTTGAAGTTGTTGTAAGACAGACGGTGTTGAAGTAGACAGAGGAGAGGGACTTGAAAGAAAATGTCACAAGCCATTTTTTGCTCTACAGGAGAATGAGATTCCTGAAAAGGCGAAATGTTGGGTAGGGGAGAGTTTGAATGGTGAGAGAAGGAGAAATTTATTGTGAGAAAGATGAGGAATTTGATAGTGAGTCATAGGAATTTAAGGGTGAGAAAGAGAAGGAATTCAATGATGAGAAAAGGGGAATTCATTATGAGAAAGATGGAATTTAAATGTGATAAAGAGAAGGAAAATCAATGATGAGAAAAAAAAGAGGAATTTATCGTGAAAAAGATGAGGAATTTGATGGTGAGGTAGAGGAAATTAAGGGTGAGAAAGAGAGGGAATTCAATGATGAGAAAAGAGGAATTCATTATGAGAAAGATGAGGAAGTAGAGGAATTTAAATGTGATAAAGAGAAGGAAAATCAATGATGAGAAAAAAGGGGAATTTATCGTGAGAAAGATGAGGAATTTGATAGTGAAATAGAGGAAGTTAAAGGCGAGAAAAGCAGAATTTTATTGTGAAAAAGATGAGGATTTGATAGTGAATTAGAGGAATTTAAATTTGAGAAAGATAGAGATTTCATTGATGAGAAAAAGGAGGAATTTGATTTGAGAATGATGAGGAATTAGATAGTGAAGCTGAGGAATTTAAAGGTGAGAAAGAGGAAATTCATTGATGGGAAAAAAGGAAGAATTTATTGTTGTCAACGAGGCAAGTTAGGTTTCGGTTCTTGTTTGGAGAGAGAGAGAGAGAGAGAGAGAGAGAGAGAGAGAGAAGAAGTGGTAAAACTAGTCTATGGCACTGAGAGAGAGAGAGAGAGAGAGAGAGAGAGAGAGAAAACGAAACAAAACAAGAGAAAGGAAGTTGATAAAACAAGTTCATCACACAGAGAGAGAGAGAGAGAGAGAGAGAGAGAGAAAACGAAACAAAACAAGAGAAAGGAAGTTGATAAAACAAGTTCATCACACAGAGAGAGAGAGAGAGAGAGAGAGAGAGAGAGAGAGAGAAACTTTGTAAAACAAGTTCCTGACAGAGAGAGAGAGAGAGAGAGAGAGAGAGAGAGAGATAAAACGAAACAAAACAAGAGAAAGGAAGTTGATAAAACAAGTTCATCACAGAGAGAGAGAGAGAGAGAGAGAGAGAGAGAAACTTTGTAAAACAAGTTCCTGACAGAGAGAGAGAGAGAGAGATAGAGAGAGAGATAGATTTTACAGGTTGATAGTCATTGATTATACATTACACTGATTGTTCATTGCGCCTGCAGTTACTAATATAATTCAATTCCATTTGTTTGCGTTCCTGGTCCATGTTTGCGTAATAAAATAAACAAACGCCACTTTATTCAAAGCTAACCAAACAATGAAAAAAGAAATATAAAAAAAAGCATAAATCCGTGGCTGCTACCAAAAAGACTAAGGAAAGTAGCTCTTCTAGGAGAAGGACACTCCAAAATCAAACCAATGTTCTCTAGTCTTGGGGAGTGCCATAGCTTTTGTACCATGGCCTACCACTGTCTTGGAGTATAGTTTTCTTGCTTGAGGGTACACTCGGGCACAATATTCTATCTTACTTCTCTTCCTCTGGGTTTGTTAAAGTTTTTTAGTTTATTTAGAAAACATTTAATATAATGTTACTGTCTTAAGATGTTTTATTTTTCCTTTTTTTTTCCTTTCCGCACCGGGCTATTTTCCCTGCTGGAGCCCCTGGGCTTATTGGATCCTGCTTTTCCAACTAGGGTTGTAGCATATTATTATTATTATTATTATTACATGCAAACGATCATTAGCAAGTAATAATAATGATAATAATAATAATAATAATAATAATAATAATAATAATAATAATAATGATTATAATAATGATGATTTATAATAATAATTAATTAATAATAATTAATTGATAAATAATAATAATTAATTAATAATAATTAATTGATAAATAATAATAATAATAATAATAATAATAATAATAATAATAATAATAATAATAATGATAATAATGATAATAATAATAATAAAGAACAATAGTTGGCTGCTATGAAACTTCCATTCAGTAATCAATCTCGTTACCGTTCATGTCCAGGAATTCCCAAAACGAAGGAAATTTAATTTCATCGGAAACCGATACATTTCCAAAATGATAATGACGAGGGTTTGAAAAATACAAACCTCTCTCTCTCTCTCTCTCTCTCTCTCTCTCTCTCTCTAGTGACGTTTTGGGTAACGAAGATAGGGTGAGGAGAGAATGGGTTGAATAGGGAAGAACGATAGAGCCTCGTCGAGGTAAAGAAGATATTCACTTCATATGTAATATATATATATATATATATATACATATATACATATATACATATATGTACATATATATGTATATATATATATATATATATATATTTATATACATATATATGTACACATTTATATGTGTATATATACATGCACATATATATATACATATATATATATATATATATACATACATATATATATATATATATATACAATATATATATATATATATATACATACATATATATACATATATATATATATATATACATACATACATACATATATATATGTATATATATGTGCATGTATATATACACATATAAATGTGTACATATATATATATGTATATATATATATATATATTTATATATATATATATATATATATATTTACATATATATATATATATATATATATTATTTCTACCTCATACCAGGATCGAACCCTAGCTCCTTTCATTTGAAGGGGCTAGGGTTCCATCCCGGTATGAGGTAGAAATTGATTTCTATTTGATCTCGATATTGTGTTGATTTTCATCCATATATATATATATATATATATATTTATATATATATATATATATATGCTGTATATATATAAATATATGTATATATATATATATATATATATATTTGCAGTGTGTATGAGTTTGTTAATTTGTGGCTCAGCGTAAAAGACGTAGGCTACCAGTCAGAAAGTTAGTAATAAACGGTTCTTCATTTTAGACTAAATAATATAAATCCTATCCCATAATCATTTATAGTAACCGAGGGTTGTGGTAACGACTCTGACTGGTAATCGTCAGACCGGGGTTCGAGTCCCGCTTAAACTCGTTAGTTCCTTTGGTCGGTGCCATCTCACCATCCTTGTGAGCTAAGGAGCCTATAGATCTACCTGCTGAGTCATCAGCAGCCATTGCATGGCCCTCCTTGATCCTAGCTTGGGTGGAGAAGGGTCTTGAGTGCTGATACATATGGTCAGTCGTTAGGGCAATGTCACTGTCCCTTACCTCTGCCATTCATGAGCGGCCTTTAAGCCTTTTAAGACATAAAGGGTTGATAATTGATATAAATTACGAAAAAAGACCAATGTATTATGGTTGCTTCGGCGGCCGTTAAAAAAAAATGGCGCATTTTGATAGTATCAAAACGATCAAACCTAGAGGGACTTCAGTGAACCAGACGCACCCCCCCCCCCCTCTCTCTCTCTCTCTCTCTCTCTCTCTCTCTCTCTCTCTCTTACCTGCTGCAAGCAAAATTTTAAAAGGAGGTTAACTTCTGCAGTAATCTTTCTTAGTGGTTCTCCTGACTTCTTTCCGAGTAGGGGGGCCGTGGGGAATTGGAGAGGGGATGTGGGGGGGGGGGGTTGTTAGGTAGGAATCAAGGAGCTGGGAGGAGGTAGGAAAAGTGGATTTTGGGGGTAGGGGTATCCTGTTTACCAGGAACCGTTTTGCTTTTATCCGTATTAAGTTTAATGTTGTATTCAATTGTGGTAGTCTAAGACTCTAAGGGATTGCATTTTCTTAAAAGTATGATTGAAATCCGTTGCGTTAAATCTTTATTTGTGATGCAGAGGCCGATGGGACTGGCAATTTAAGTTCTTTATGTAATCCAATTGCCACAGGAGTGTTGTGAAGTTGTGGCTTGACGTGTGTTGCAAAGCCTCTTGAGAGCAGAGTACCAGTAGAAAACAAGCAACGAAGCCACCTGGTGGCAGAAAGAGGAAATAACAAGGTTTGATATCGTAATACTAGTGTACGTGACCTGTCAGAAATGACGGCTAAATAGTTAGGTAGATATATGCACATGCATACGCACATACACATATTCAAACCCTTCCCACCCTTTCCCCCTTTCCAGACTACAATCCCACCCTCCTCTTCAAAAGACTTGCATTAAATTAATTTTTATTTTCTTATTGGTCTTGGATTATTCAGGTTTGTTAGTAAAAATATGTATCGATATGCATATCTATGTATCTAATTATGTATATATATATATATATATATATACGTATTTATATATATATATATACGTATATATATACAGTATATATATATATATATATATATATCTTCAGAAACCGACTGGGGAATATGATATATCATTTTATATAGAATTTACAATGAATTGGGCTGTATTTTTCAAACCTTTGATTTATAATAGAAAATCAGGGGAACTAAATAATGATTAAAAGATTGGGCTTGGGAATAACCTGAAATAGAGTGAAGATAATGAAGGAAGCAGAGAATTATATGGGGAGATAAGGTGAAGGATGATACGGAGAGAAGAGTTTTGGTGGAATAGGATGCCTTTGATAGGAAGCCATTGGAGAGGACGCATCAGGCAACCGATCCCTTAATTTAGGGATAATGGTGGGAAAGAAGAGGAAATATTTTTAAAAATAGTATTGAAACGTAAATTAATGATAATTGATGAAAAGTAAGATTAAATTGGACATGGCGTAATTGAATCGCAGTGGTTAGAAACAGGAAATATCATCATCATCATCTCCTTCCAGGCTACTTCTCCATCCTCAGCCATGTAGGCCTGGGTCTTCCAACTCTTCTGTAGTCAATTTCTTTTAGCGATGCAGATTTCCACCGACTCGCAGCGGTGCCCTTCTAGCTCGGAAAAGTTTCCTGATCACTGATTGGTTGGACGAGATAATTCTAACCAATCAGCGATCAGGAAACTTTTCCGAGCTAAAAGTGCACCGCTGCGAGTCGGTGCAAATCTGCCTCGATAAAAGATATGGACTATAGTACCTTGTGGAACCCAGTTGAAAGTTTGATGAACTAATCTCTTTGATTGTCTGGGGTTAGAGTTCTCTGGCCTAGGGGTGCACTTGGGCACAATATTCTATCTTATTTCTCTTTCTTTTGTTTTGTTAAAGTTTTTATAGTTTATACTGGAGATATTGTTTTAATGTTGTTACTGTTTTTAAATTATATTTTTTTATAGTTGACTTTCCTCACTGTTAGAGACCATGGGCTTATAGCATCCTGCTTTTCCAACTGGGGTTGTAGCTTAGTAAGTAAGTAAGTAAGTAAGTAAATAAGTAATAATAATAATAATAATAATAAGAGTATACCCAAACCATCTACATCTACCCCTCACATGAAACAGTAGATATCAGAAATCCAAAATGTCTAAGAATTTGAAGAAATAAAATCATACGAACTTTATTTTTTCTTCCAACTGAACGCAGGTGCTCCTCTAACTAGGTCTAATTCTCGCGATTAACCTCCACGAAAGAAGTTTGTTATTCAAGGAGCCTCTCTCTCTCTCTCTCTCTCTCTCTCTCTCTCTCTCTCTGCGTGCAAGTTAGGACTTTTTTTAATGCCCAACTGATAGTCAGGTCGTAAGACAGCAGAGTTTTGTCTTAAAAAAGATATAAATTGTTTGAAAGTTTTGGATTAGAGGAATACTGGGAAAGTTCGTTCTTAATTTATTATGGACACGCAGATAGTACATTAGCGCGCGCACACATGCACATACACATAAACATTTCCAATAGACAGTATAATAAAGAGCAAGTGTTTGGCTATACACATACACGCACGCACACAAACACATATATACTGTGTGTATATATATATATATATATATATATATCCTGTCTTCCTCATGGGGAGGAGTAGTAGTCATACCCTGGTAAGAGGGGCTATCCCGGGAAGTCACTAGGAAACCACACACTACCACAAATTGCCGAACCAGCAGGTTGTATAGTAAGGGAAAGGGCTGGGAAGGGTTGAATCTGTGTGTGCGCATATCCATCTAAATATTTAGCCGTCATTTTTGACGGCTCGGATACATTAGCATGTATGTATATAATTACGCACTTATGCACACATACATGTGCATGTACAGTATGATATATATATATATATATATATACTGTATATATATATATATATATATATATGGATATGTATACATATGCGTATGTATGTCATCTAAATATGAATTTTAGTGAGCAATTTGGAACAACTATACGGATTAATCTTTTTTAAAAGCAGTTCATTAACTCGACAGAATTCAACAATAAATGATGTATGAAAATGCTTGGGGATTAAGCGGTAAAATAAATAGTCGTAAGTAGCTTTGAAGGTAATGATGGCATTTTTCATGAATATATGAATTCTTTTTAATAGTATAATTTGGGTAGTTCGATACTTAAATTGGTGACCGTTGGAATATTTAAATCCCGATGTATTAGATAAAAAACGTCTTTATTAATAGGTATTATGGATGTTATTTAATAGATAAAGATTACAGAGATGATAAGAGTATTATGACTGAGATGGTGAGGGCACGTGTTGAGAATGGATTTTGGGAAGGGAGTGAGGAGAGCTCGGTAGGAATCTGTTAAGGGGAAAAGATCGTAAGGGAGGCAGAGAATGAGATGGCGAGATAATGTGAAGGAGGATATGGAGAGAAGAGGTTTGGTGGAATAAGTGCGAGGTGGCTGTTACATGCTAACAGAGAGGCGAGGTAAACGCAAGGGAAATTTATTAAACAGATAACGAGCTTATATACGAGCACTTGCGAGCAAGAATGTCACAGAAATTCAACCAATCTGAAACATGTGATGGTAAGCTTAAACAGCTTTTTATTATCAGTGCCGGAGATAGCGAGAGATAAAATAAAGCAATGGCATTACAGTGTATGAGCGTGTATGAAACACGTGTGGTACAGGTACAATAGGATACCTTTAATAGAAGGCATTATAGAGGGCAGATCGGGCAACCGACCCCTTAATGTAGGGATAACGATGGGAAAGAATAAGACGTGATGTTAATTAATAGGTATTAGTGATGTTAAATTTTGTATGGATAAGGAAGTAAAATAATATTTATAAAACGTTAATTTTTTGAATGTTTAGTTGTTAATAATAAAGAAATGAAATTATTCACGAATTATAAAATTTTCAATAAGAGTATTCAATATGAAAATAATATTGTAATAGAAGGTTTAAGTTCAAACCAACCATCAAAATACAGAGAACACACACACACATACACACACATGTATATATCCTGTTACGCTGAGCTGCAGAAGGATTGTGAGTGCGTATGTGCATATCTATCTGAATATCTAGCTGTCATTTTTTGACTGGTCGCATACACTAGCTAAAGATAAAAAGAAAATGGAAAGCAAATTAACAAAACAACAGCGCAAAATGTAGACGAAACAATGCTTGTAAAAGTAGAATTTTATTATAGAAAGCTATTAAACTGTAAAAGGGCCAAAGGTAAGCAAACAGACCTGTTCCTCTTCTGCCGAAAATGTACGAAACTTGTGGCCGAACTCCTGAAGTTTAATGGCCATTGCAAACCTCTAAAAGTTCTTCCTAAGTTTATAGCAATCTCGGTCTTAATAAATCTTATGATGGGTCTTCTCGGGTCTATCGGGTTTCGAAACCAGTCGTGGTTTTCAGGTTTATATATATATATATATATATATGTATATATGTACATATATATATATATATATATATATATGTATATATGTATATATATATATATACACATACATTTATATATAAATATATAAATATATATATATATATATATATATACTCAGTATATATGTATATAATATTTATACAAGCAACAATAAATGCAGCAGTTCCTAGCCTACTGCAGGGCAAAGGCCTCAGACATGTCTTTATTCATGTCTGGGGTTTGGCCAGTTTTCATCACCACGCTGGCCTGTGCGGATTTATGATGGTGGGAGACTTTTGTCTGACCGTTCACAGCAAAGCAATCTACAGTATTATGGGTGTCCTTGACGAGTACAGCTTTGCTGGTTATGGCAATACACAAACTCATTTGCCATGTTAAGGTATATATATATACATATATATATATATATATATATACATATATATATATATATATCACACACACACACACACACACATATATATATATATATATATGGGGTCTTTTGACTGGTTATGGTTCATTTTCCCTTTGCCTTCACACACACACACACACACACTCTCTCTCTCTCTCTCTCTCTCTCTCTCTATCTCTCTCTGAATAGACAGAGCCATTTGTAGGACTAGTTTTTGTAAAAGGTTTTATAATACCAATATCTGTACTCTTTTGTTCATTAATAAAGGTAACGTACAAAACACAATTAGTAAACATTTATTTATGTATTGTACAAAAAATAATTATAAATTGGTGTTCTATTGCGTGCGTACGTATTGTGCGTATTAAAAAGAATTTCTCTCTCTCTCTCTCTCTCTCTCTCTCTCTCTCTCTCTCTCACTGAATTAGATTATAGAATAACTTTTTATTTCCTTATTCCATATTAACTTTCATATACAATTTATTCCTTGATTCATTTCAGACATTTATTCTATTTTCTCTTTTTTCATTATTGTAAGACACAGATTTAATCTCTCTCTCTCTCTCTCTCTCTCTCTCTCTCTCTCTCTGAGAGAGAGAAATATTGAATGATTGATTGACCAGAAAATCTCTCTCTCTTTTGTTTACAATATATATATATATATATATATATATATATATAAATTCCTTTCCAGACTTTTTTTATTACTTGACAGAATTATTAACCTGACAAGATATTCGTCCACGTGCAAATTATTTTCGCTGTTATTTGCTCTGAAAAAAAAATATGTTCATAATTTTTTTGGCGGATTTCGCCACAAAGTTAACGTTGCTATGCAATTCTTACTGAGGAAAGCGAATACGTTTTAATAAATGCATTTCTCTCTCTCTCTCTCTCTCTCTCTCTCTCTCTCTCTCTCGATGAATTCTGGCCTTGACCGAAATTGATTTATCATTAAAGCTCATACAGTAAATTGTAGTAAAATTGTATTCCTGTAACAACACTATCGTGATGAATAGCCTACAATCATTTTGAACTCTAGTGAAATATATTTGAATATATAAATGTATGTATTTATTAGGTATTGAAATTCGTAACAGTATCTTAGGATCAATAGTTTTGTGGTTAATACATACACACACACACACACACACATATATATATATATATATATATATGTGTGTGTGTGTGTGTGTGTGTGTGTATATTATCATTATTATTATCATTATTATTATTATTATTATTATTATTTGCTAAGCTACAACCCTAGTTGAAAAAGCAGGATGCTATAACCCCAGGGGCTTCAACATGGAAAACAGCCCAGTGAGGAATAGAAACAAGGAAAAAATGAATTATTTTTAGAATAGTAAGAACATTAAAATAAATATTTCCTATATAGACTATGAAAATTTAACAAAACATTAAGAAGAGAAATAGGATAGAATAGTGTGCCTGAGTGTATATATGAGAGTGCATGCGTGTGTGTGTGTGTGTGTGTTTGTGTGTGTATGGGTATGCTCTTTTCAAGCTCCTTAATTCAACAAGTTATTTGGTTGTTATTTTCAACATCTTCCATTACAATGATTATCATAAAAATAACTAAATTATTAATAATAATCAAGATGTTAAAACCTAATATAACTTCATTCCAGGAAATTACAAATAACATTTTTGGAAATTGAAAATACAATTGATAGTTTTTGAACACCTTGTGAACTTTCCTTCCCCCCAAAAAAAGATTCTATGTCTTTAATAATAAAAAAAAAAAGTAAATAGCAAATAAGTTGTATCTCTTAATGAACGTTTCTAATGTTGGTAAATTTGTCAAGAATTACATATAAATGAGAATGATATTTTTATATATTTTCTTATTTCCTTTCCTCACTGGGCTATTTTTCTCGGTTGGAGCCCTTGGGCTTATGGCATCTTACTTTTCCAACTAGGGTTGTAGCTTAGATACTAATAACAATAACAACAACAACAACAACAATAATAATAATAATACTAATAATAATAACAATGATAATAATAATAAGTAATAGTACGAATATATAGCAAAGAAATCTGGTACCTTTATACCATCTGCTTTAATAATCAATACTGACCAAGGACAGATATTAATTTCTGTATGGCTTAGAGAGAGAGAGAGAGAGAGAGAGAGAGAGAGAGAGGGGTTCCACACCTACTGTGTTGGGGCATCACCTCATTAAGTCTCTCCCCAAGGGAGGTACCTTTTCCTTACGTCAAGTGAACTTTGGTATTCTGTACCAACCCAAAGTTAGTTCATTGATCGGTTTGAAGCTTTAAACGAACTTGTAAATGCCTTAGAAAAAAAAATACTCGGAATACTTCGTCATTTTGATGGAATGCCTTTTGACATGGAGAATGAACACTAACGTCTGCTATTTCTTCTTACTCTTTTTTTTTCCCACACAAAAGGACAGAACAATTGCCTGATAGCTATTTACACAATTTACTGTATAGGTTGAGAAGCTGAATAGAAAGATAACAGATATTATTATTATTATTATTATTATTATTGTTGTTATTATTATTAATAATATTATTATCATCATTATTATTATTGTTGTTGTTGTTGTTTCTGTTGTTGTTGTTGCTATTATTATCATTATTGTTATAATTATTATTATTGTTGTTATTATTATTATTATTATTATTATTATTATTATTATTATTATTATTATTATTATTATTATTATTATTATTATTATTATCATCATCATCATCTAAGCTATACCCCTAGTTGAGAAAACAGGAGGGTATAAGCCCAAGTTCTCCAACATGGAAAAAATATCCCATTGTGGAAAAGAAAAAGAGAAATAAACTTAAAAGAGAATTATGAACAATGAAAATAACATATAACATATAAGGTGATTTACCTATTTTGTCCTTCGTCTGGTTCGCAAATGAAAAACAAAATCATAGATAGATGTATATGAATGTTGTTTCACGTGCAAATAATGAAGTTAAAAGCCCTCAGATGAAGAAAAATTTATTCTTTTGAATAACTAGTCTGGCTTCCGTGGACGTTTAGTCTATGTAATAAATTAGTTTAGTCTCCGTTATAAAACGCATGAGATGTTCGTTTTCTTTATTCATTCATTACATAGATCTACGACAGAAAATGGCATATGTTTAATGATGATTGATATTTTGCATAGACTTTTCATAGGCATTATTAACTGCACTGGACAGTATATCCATAATCCCAATAGTTTAGTATTTAATATTGAATGTTACATAAGTATAGACTGTGAAATATAAAACTTTACTTTATACTTATGTAATACTATGTCAGTAAGAAAGGCATGTAAACACGTTATGAAACAATCAATAATTTACGTAGGTAAATTTATACCAACACGCATAAACCTTCAGTAGTATATATATGAGAATCACGGGAGAAAGGATTTGCATATCACCATGATCATAAAAGCTATACAAGAGGTTGGATTGCAGCGAGTGATCAGACGTAAGTCTCCCGCCATCACTAATCCGCACTGGCCAGCGTGGTGAAGAACACTGGCCAAACCCTTGACAGGAATTGATATGTCAGAGGCCTTTATCCTGCAGTGGACTAGCAACTTCTGCGTTTGTTGTTGTTAAACACACACACACACACACACACACACATATATATATATATATATATATGTGTGTGTGTGTGTGTGTGTGTGTGTTTTTGTACATACACTCATACATGTAAGCACGCACACACACACACACACACATAATATATATTATATATATATATACATATATATATATATATATATATGTGTGTGTGTGTGTGTGTGTGTATGTATATATATATACACAGTATTTATATAAAGTCTCATGCCTCTTGCTAAATAAAAAAAAAAAAAAAAAACCCTTTTTGCATACCCTTAAAAATAAATGAAAACACACTTACCTCCGAAGCGGGGCTCCCCTTGTTATGTAAATAGCGAGCCAGCTAGCTGCAGGGCTAAAAAGGTAAAGTTACGGAACTCTCAAGTTATTATACTTACTCAGGACTAAACTTTTCCCTCTGGTTTTTTTTTTTTTTTTTTTTTTTTTTTTTCATAACAACGTCGAAAGTTGCGTGAACTTTAGACGCAAGCTTCGTTATTATTATTATTATTATTATTATTATTATTATTATTATTATTAGCAGTAGTAGTAGTAGTAGTAGTAGTAGTAGTAGTAGTAGTAGTAGTATTAGTAGTATTATTAGTAGTAGTAGTATTATTGTTATTATTATTATTATTATTATTATTATTATTATTATTATTATTATTAGTAGTAGTAGTAGTAGTAATAGTATCATTATATTATTATTATAGCAAGCTCAGCCATAACCCTATTTGGAAAAGCAAGATACTATAAGCCCAAGGGCTCCCACGGGGAAAAATAAACAAATGATGAAATGAAACAAGGAAATTATCAAACAACAAGAAGGGAAACAAACAATCAAAATAAAATATCTTAAGAACGGCAATAATATCAAATCAGATCTTATATATAAACTAAAATCTTTAAAAAAATAAGAGGAAGAGAAATAAGATAGAGCAGGGTGCACCAATGTACACTCAAGCAAGAGAACTCTAGCGTAAGGGAAGTAAAAGATTATAATTTACTCCATAGATTAAGAGTTTTAGAGATAAAGGAGATATTGAATTATTATTATTATTATTATTATTATTATTATTATTATTATTATTATTATTATTATTATTATTATTATTATTATTAAATAAAGTGTAGATAAATAGTTATGTGGTAATAAAGAAATATAGATAAATCTATATATATATATATATATATATATATCTATATATCAATAAAGGAAGATAGATAAATAGTATTTAGTGGTATGATATTTATTTTGAATGTTCATTTTTTCTCTTGTAGTATATTTATGTCTTTGTTTCCTTTCCTCATTGGGCTATTTTCCCTGTTGGAGCCCTTGGGATTATAGCATCTTGCTTTTCCAACTAGGTTAGTAGTTTAGCTAGTAATTATATATATATATATATATATATAAATATATATATATATATATATATACACACACACATATATATATATATATACATAAAGAGAGAGAGAGAGAGAGAGGAGAGAGAGAGAGAGAGTGGTGTATATATATCCATCCATCCATATACCAAAGGCACTTCCCCCAATTTTGGGGGGTAGCCGACATCAACAAGAAACAAAACAAAAAAGGGGACCTCTACTCTCTATGTTCCTCCAGCCTAACCAGGGACTCAGCCGAGTTCAGCTGGTACTGCTAGGGTGCCACAGCCCAACCTCCCACATTTCCACCACAGATGAAGCTTCATACTGCTGAGTCCCCTACTGCTGCTACCTCCGCGGTCATCTAAGGCACCGGAGGAAGCAGCAGGGCCTACCGGAACTGCGTTACAATCGCTCGCCATTCATTCCTATTTCTAGCACGCTCTCTTGCCTCTCTCACATCTATCCTCCTATCACCCAGAGCTTTCTTCACACCATCCATCCACCCAAACCTTGGCCTTCCTCTTGTACTTCTCCCATCAACTCTTGCATTCATCACCTTCTTTAGCAGACAGCCATTCTCCATTCTCTCAACATGGCCAAACCACCTCAACACATTCATATCCACTCTAGCCGCTAACTCATTTCTTACACCCGTTCTCACCCTCACCACCTCGTTCCTGACCCTATCTACTCGAGATACACCAGACATACTCCTCAGACACTTCATCTCAAACACATTCAATTTCTGTCTCTCCATCACTTTCATTTCCCACAACTCCGATCCATACATCACAGTTGGTACAATCCCTTTCTCATATAGAACTCTCTTTACATTCATGCCCAACCCTCTATTTTTTACTACTCCCTTAACTGCCCCCAACACTTTGCAACCTTCATTCACTCTCTGGCGTACATCTGCTTCCACTCCACCATTTGCTGCAACAACAGACCCCAAGTACTTAAACTGATCCACCTCCTCAAGTAACTCTCCATTCAACATGACATTCAACCTTGCACCACCTTCCCTTCTCGTACATCTCATAACCTTACTCTTACCCACATTAACTCTCAACTTCCTTCTCTCACACACCCTTCCAAATTCTGTCACTAGTCGGTCAAGCTTCTCTTCTGTGTCTGCTACCAGTACAGTATCATCCGCAAACAACAACTGATTTACCTCCCATTCATGATCATTCTCGTCTACCAGTTTTAATCCTCGTCCAAGCACTCGAGCATTCATTCTCTCTCACCACTCCATCAACATACAAGTTAAACAACCACGGCGACATCACACATCCCTGTCTCAGCCCCACTCTCACCGAAAACCAATCGCTCACTTCATTTCCTATTCTATCACATGCTTTACTACCTTTGTAGAAACTTTTCACTGCTTGCAACAACCTTCCACCAACTCCATATAACCTCATCACATTCCACATTGCTTCCCTATCAACTCTATCATATGCTTTCTCCAGATCCATAAACGCAACATACACCTCCTTACCTTTTGCTAAATATTTCTCGCATATCTGCCTAACTGTAAAAATCTGATTCATACAACCCCTACCTCTTCTAAAACCCCCCTGTACTTCCCAGATTGCATTCTCTGTTTTATCCTTAATCCTATTAATCAGTACTCTACCATACACTTTTCCAACTACACTCAACAAACTAATACCTCTTGAATTACAACACTCATGCACATCTCCCTTACCCTTATATAGTGGTACAATACATGCACAGACCCAATCTACTGGTACCATTGACAACACAAAACACACATTAAACAATCTCACCAACCATTCAATTACAGTCACACCCCCTTCCTTCAACATCTCAGCTTTCACACCATCCATACCAGATGCTTTTCCTACTCTCGTTTCATCTAGTGCTCTCCTCACTTCCTCTATTGTAATCTCTCTCTCATTCTCATCTCCCATCACTGGCACCCTCAACACCTGGAACAGCAATTATCTCTGCCTCCCTATCATCCTCAACATTCAGCAAACTTTCAAAATATTCCGCCCACCTTTTCCTTGCCTCCTCTCCTTTTAACAGCCTTCCATTTGCATCTTTCACAGAGTATATATATATATATATATATATACACATCATATATATACATACATATACATATATCTATATCTATATATATATATATATATATAGATATGTATGTATATATGAACAATATACATATGTATGTATGCATATATATATACATCTGTGTATATATATACATATATACATACACACACATATATATAAATTATATATATATATATATATATATGTGTGTGTGTGTGTGTGTGTGTGTATACATGTGTGTAACATACATACACGTGTGTTCATATACACATG
>NC_090755.1:60656070-60658570 GCF_036898095.1 Palaemon carinicauda
GCTGTACTAGTCAGGGCAACTTTTACTAGGTTGGTTTGTTGTAGCGATCAGTCGAAAAATCTCCCACCATCACCAATCCGCATTGGTTAGCGTGGTGATGAAAATTGACCAAACCCCTGATATGAATTGACATGTCTGAGCCTTTGTCCTGCAGTGGAGTAGAAACGGCAGCATTTTGGTTTTGTTGTTATTATTGTATGTTCTCTCTCTCTCTCTCTCTCTCTCTCTCTCTCTCTCTCTCTCTCTCATCTCTCTCTCTCTCTCTCTCTCTCTCTCTCTATATATATATATATATTTATATATATATACATAGTGTGTATATATATACATATATATATATATATATATATATACATATATGTATATGTATATGGATATGCATAGTGTGTGTATATATATGTATAGTGTGTGTATATATATGTATATATTATACATATATATATGTATATATATACATATAATATATATATATATATATATATATATATATATATATATATACAGTATATATATAATATGTATACATATATATATATATATATATAGTATATATACATATATATATATGTATATATATATATATATATATATATATATATATATATATATATATATATATATATATATATACATATATACATGCATGTATGGGATTTTGTGCACGCTCGCTTACTTGCTTCCATGCAAATGATCGTATATGGCCATAAAATTTGAAATATTTGCCTTTGCATCCTATAAATACGGTAACCTTTAGCTCACCGAAGTTATTTGCAAAACGCCAAATAATCTATTTATCAGAACCATTCAAATCCCGTGAAAACAATAACTGACACATATTGGTATCCTGATCATTAAGGTTTCTCTCGACTCTTGTGCCTTTCAGCCTAAAACACGTAACTGTTTTCGTCTGAAAAAAATTCTGCACGTGTATTATTAATTCCATTTATGGTTTTGCGTCAAAATGATTTTTTTTTTTGTGGGTACAGTGATTGTCATTCTTAAAAGTATTTACGAGTTTTTAGATTTACGATGCTGGTTGCAGACAGATTCTAGGTGATCGATTCCGTAAATGACACAGCGTTCATCTGGCTTATTTGGGCCTCGTGTGAGATTGACCTTTTATGGAAGGATAGTTCACACGGTCCTTGAAAAACTAGTGGCACTCGCTAGTTTTTCAAGGTAGCTGTGGACTATTCTTCAGTAAAAAGGCCAGTGGCACCCACTAGTATTTTAAGGCTTCTGTGAACTATTCTTCAGTAAAAAAAAAAGGCTAGTGGCACCCACTAGTTTCTCAAGGCTTCTGTGAGCTATC
This sequence comes from Palaemon carinicauda, assembly GCF_036898095.1. NCBI lineage: Eukaryota > Metazoa > Arthropoda > Malacostraca > Decapoda > Palaemonidae > Palaemon > Palaemon carinicauda. The sequence goes on from NC_090755.1 coordinate 60,657,383, forward strand.
CTTCATTAAAAGGTCAGTGGCAGTCATAAGTTTTTCAAGGCTTCTGTTAGCTATCCTTCATTAAAAGGTCAGTGGCAGTCACTAGTTTTTAAGGCTTCTGTGAGCTATCCTTCATTAAAAGGTCATTGGCAGTCACTAGTTTTTTAAGGCTTCTGTGAGCTATCCTTCATTAAAAGGTCATTGGCAGTCACTAGTTTTTTAAGGCTTCTGTGAGCTATCCTTCATTAAAAGGTCATTGGCAGTCACTAGTTTTTCAAGGCTTCTGTGAGCTATCCTTCATTAAAAGGTCATTGGCAGTCACTAGTTTTTCAAGGCTTCTGTGAGCTATCCTTCATTAAAAGGTCAATGGCAGTCACTAGTTTTTCAAGGCTTCTGTGAGCTATCCTTCATTAAAAGGTCAGTGGCAGTCACTAGTTTTTCAAGGCTTCTGTGAGCTATCCTTCATTAAAAGGTCAGTGGCAGTCACAGTTTTTCAAGGCTTCTGTGAGCTATCCTTCATTAAAAGGTCATTGGCAGTCACTAGTTTTTCAAGGCTTCTGTAAGCTATCCTTCATTAAAAGGTCATTGGCAGTCACTAGTTTTTCAAGGCTTCTGTGAGCTATCCTTCATTAAAAGATCAGTGGCAGTCACAAGTTTTTCAAGGCTTCTGTGAGCTATCCTTCATTAAAAGGTCAGTGACACCCAATAGGTTTTGAAGGGTACTGTGAACTATCCATCAGTAAAAGATTAATCTTGTATCTCTTTTTAGTGTACTGTACTTCAGTCTCCAATTGTCATTCTTCTGAGTAGAGCGCTACAGTACAGTACAGTGAACGGCACCTTTCGTGTTCTATGAATCTTTAAAATGTGTCTTGTCTGAAGAAAAGATGATTATCATCTTCTTCCGTATTGTCACCTATATTTTGAGTTTGTTCAAATGTGCCTGGACTGAAATTAAATATGTCGTTCGCAACAGTCCTTCAGTGGCTTTAGGGTCACAGTCCTTGAACAGTGTTCCCTGTTTATTTTGAAGCTACGGTGAACAGTACGATAGTAGAGAATGCTGGTTCAGCTCTAGTGACTTTTATTCTGGTCCCTGTGGTCTGGTGTTCCTGCCTCGTTTTATTATCATTACAAAGCCAAGGCTGCAACCTTTTCGCATACCTGTATAAACCGTTTTTCCAAAACACGTTCAAAACTATAGCTAAT
>NC_090755.1:60666070-60671070 GCF_036898095.1 Palaemon carinicauda
TTTCTCAAATATCTTTTGGTATAACATTTTGAATTCATTTGGATATTTTTCTTTGTTGCTCCTACAACGCTGCTCATCTGTCTACCCGGAATATTGTTATACACTTTAAAGGCTCGTTTCACTCGAGCGGATTTTTTTCCGTACGGAAATATTTCCGCTCGTTAGGCTCGCTTCTCGGGAGCGGATTGATGCCGCGCGGATCAGAAATTAATGTAGACCAATGAGGCCCACTAGCAAGAATTTCCGGGCGGTAGGGATCTACTAACCGCGTGCACTGCTAATCCGGGCGGTTCCAGTGTAGCGGTGTATAGAAACTAAGAGGTCGCTCCAGGGAAATCCTCTCGTTTGAAGACACGCATCCTAATGAGCGGAAATATTTCCGTATGGAAAAAATCCGTTTGTGTGAAGCGAGCCTTAGGAGGCGTGTCTTTATACGAAAGGATTTTCGGATTTTCCCAAGCGGCATCGTAGTTTTTGTAAGCGATGCACTGTAACTGCGTGAGCTAGCAGTGCACGAGGCTAATAAATCACTACCGCTCTGAAATTCTTCCGAGCGGGTAACATGTGAAGGGCCACATTGATCTTCTTTGATTTCTAATTCGACAGACAACACCGTGCAGTATCAATCCGGTCGAGTGAAGCTAGTCTAACAAGCGGAAAAATTTCCATACGGTAAAATCCGCTCGTTTGAAGAGAGCCTTATAAAAACTACGAGGCCGCTCGGGGAAAATCCGCTTGTGTGAAGCAAGCCAAATATTCAAGAAAATTGGCTTGAATTTTTAGTATCTAGAGGAGAAAGTCGTTTGGGAACAAACGATATTGAAAGGTTACTGAACTTCGGTAATTAGGGAGCGAAGTGGGAGCCATTTGGTTGGGAAGTATGCACTCTGCAGGCTGGAGGAGAAAATGCGAAATAAAATTAGTGGGGTTGTGCGGATATTTTTTTTTTTTTGGGGGGGGGTCACGGGTCCACCGAAAAATGGAAAAGCATATTCAAATTAGATGAAGATCTCTTCATATTCCCACCTAATAGTGACTCCATATAAATAATAAAAGACGAAAAATATTATTACTGAAACAACTTAGGGTTTTTATAGTAATTTAGCTATTTATAGGCGAAAAATTTATTGGATATGAAGCCTGGTGGGAAGGGGAAACCAAATATCCTTTGCAGATTTTAGTCCAAAATCGAAAAATTTTAAAAGGACTTTTAAACTCTTCAATTGAAAGGGGGAAAAGAAGCTAAAGGAATTTTTTTTTTTTTTTTTTTTTTTTGAAATATCACCTAGTGAATAAATGAGAGATTCAAACGGTCAAAAGAAACAGCCTTTGTGCCAAGAAAGGGACGATATTTTGAGTTAAAGTTGTTGTAAGATAGACGGTGTTGAAGTAGACAGAGGAGAGGGACTTGAAAGAAAATGTCACAAGCCATTTTTTGCTCTACAGGAGAATGAGATTCTTGAAAAGGCGAAATGTTGGGTAGGGGAGAATTTGAATGGTGAGAAAAGGAAAAATTTATTGTGAGAAAGATGAGGAATTTGATGGTGAGTCAGAGGAATTTAAGAGTGAGAAAGAGAAGGAATTCAATGATGAGAAAAGGGGAATTCATTATGAGAAAGATGAGGAAGTAGAGGAATTTAAATGTGATATAGAGAAGGAAAATCAATGATGAGAAAAAAAAAGAGGAATTTATCGTGAGAAAGATGAGGAATTTGATAGTGAAATAGAGGAAGTTAAAGGCGAGAAAAGCAGAATTTTATTGTGAAAAAGATGAGGATTTGATAGTGAGTTAGAGGAATTTAAAGCTGAGAAAGATAGAGATTTCATTGATGAGAAAAATTAGGAATTTAATTTGAGAATGGTGAGGAATTTGATAGTGAAGCTGAGGAATTAAAGGTGAGAAAGAGGAAATTCATTGACGAGAAAAAGGAGGAATTTATTGTTGTCAGCGAGGTAAGTTAGGTTTCGGTTCTTGTTTGGAGAGAGAGGAGAGAGAGAGAGAGAGAGAGAGAGAGGAGAGGAGAGAGAGAGAGAGACAAAAAGTGGTAAAACTAGTCTCTGGAGAGAGAGAGAGAGAGAGAGAGAGAGAGAGAGAGAGAGAGAGAGAGAGAGATAAAACGAAACAAAACAAGTGAGAGGAAGTTGGTAAAACAAGTTCCTCAGAGAGAGAGAGAGAGAGAGAGAGAGAGAGAGAGAGAGAGAGAGAGCGAAACAATACGATAGAGAAACTTTGTAAAACAAGTTCCTGAGAGAGAGAGAGAGAGAGAGAGAGAGAGAGAGAGAGAGAGAGAGAGATTTTACAGGTTGATAGTCATTGATTGTACATTACACTGATTGTTCATTGCGCCTGCAGTTACTAATATAATTCAATTCCACTTGTTTGCGTCCCTGGTCGATGTTTGTGTAATACAATAAACAAACGCCACTTTATTCAAAGCTAACCAAACAACGAAAAAAAGAAATGTAAAAAAACAGACAAAAGCACAAATCCATGGCTGCTACAAAAAGACTAAGGAAAGCAGCTCTTCTAGGAGAAGGACACTCCAAAATCAAACCATTGTTCTCTAGTCTTGGGGAGTGCCATAGCCTCTGTACCATGGCCTACCATTGCCTTGGAGTAAAGTTCTCTTGCTTGAGGGTACACTCGGGCACAATATTCTATCTTATTTCTCTTCCTCTGGTTTTGTTAAAGTTTTTTAGTTTATTTAGAAAATATTTATTATAATGTTGTTACTGTTCTTAAGATATTTTATTTTTCCCTTGTTTCCTTTCCGCACCGGGCTATTTTCCCTGCTAGAGCCCCTGGGCTTATTGGGTCCTGCTTTTCCAACTAGGGTTGTAGCTTATTATTATTATTATTATTATTATTATTATTATTATTGTTGTTGTTATTATTATTACATGCAAGTAATGATAATAATGATAATTTTAATAATAATAATAATAATAATAATAATAATAATAATAATAATAATAAAGAACAATAGTTGGCTGCTATGAAACTTCCATTCACTAATCAATCTCGTTACCGTTCATGTCCAGGAATTCCCAAAACGAAGGAAATTTAATTTCATCGGAAACCGATACATTTCCAAAATGATAATGGCGAGGGTTTGAAAAAATACAAATCTCTCTCTCTCTCTCTCTCTCTCTCTCTCTCTCTCTCTCTCTCTCTCTCTCTCTCTCTCTCTCTCTCTCTTTATTGACGTTTTGGGTAACGAAGATAGGGTGAAGAGAGAATGGGATGAATAGGGAAGAACGATAGAGCCTCGTCGAGGTAAAGAAGATATTCACTTCATATGTGATATATATATATATATATATATATATATATATATATATATATATATATATATATATATATATATATTTATATATATGTATATATATACATATATGTATATATACATATATATATGTATATATACATATATATATATATATATATATATATATATATATATATATACATATATATATATGTATATATATATGTATGTATATATATACACATATATATGTATATAAATTATATATATATATATATGTATGTATATAGATATGTATATATATACATATATACATGTGTATATATATGTATATATATACATATATATATATATATATATATATATATATATATATATGTATATATATGTATGTATATATATACACATATATATGTATATAAATTATATATATATATATATATATATATATATATATATATATATATAGATATATATATATATATATATATATATATTTCCACCTCATACCAGGATCGAACCCTAGCTCTTTTCATTTGAAGGGGCTAGGGTTCCATCCCGGTATGAGGTAGAAAATTGATTTCTATTTGATCACGATATTGTGTTGATTTTCATCCATATATATGTCTATATATATATTCATATATATATATATATATATATATATATATATATATATATATATATATATATATATATATATATATGCAGTATGTATGAGTTTGTTAATTTGTGGCTCAGCGTAAAAGACGTAGGCTACCAGTCAGAAAGTTAGTAGTAAAAAACGGTTCTTCATTTTAGGCTAAATAATATAAATCCTATCCCATAATTATTTATAGTAAACGAGGGTTGTGGTATCGACTCTGACTGGTAATCGCCAGACCGGGGATCGAGTCCCGCTTAAACTCGTTAGTTCCTTTGGTCGCTGCCATCTCACCATCTTTGTGAGCTAAGGAGCCTATAGATCTACCTGCTGAGTCATCAGCAGGCATTGCCTGGCCCTCCTTGGTCCTAGCTTGGGTGGAGAAGGGTCTTGAGTGCTAATCACATGTACATATGGTCAGTCGTTAGGGCAATGTCACTGTTCCTTGCCTCTGCCATTCATGAGCGGCCTTTAAGCCTTTTAAGACATGAAGGGTTGATAATTGAAGATATAAATTACGTAAAAAGACCAATGTATTATGGTTGCTTCGGCGGCCGTTAAGAAAAAAATGGCGCATTTGTTAGTAGTAAAACGATCAAACCTAGAGGGACTTCAGTGAATCAGACGTACCCCCCCCCCTCTCTCTCTCTCTCTCTCTCTCTCTCTCTCTCTCTCTCTCTCTCTCTCTCTCTCTCTCTCCCCCTTACCTGCTGCAAGCAAAAATTTAAAAGGAGGTTAACTTCTGCAGTAATCTTTCTTAGTGGTTCTCCTGACTTCTTTCCGAGTAGGGGGGCCGTGGGGAAATGGAGAGGGGATGGGGGGGGTGTTAGGTAGGAATCAAGGAGCTGGGAGGAGGTAGGAAAAGTGGATTTTGGGGGTAGGGGTATCCTGTTTACCAGGAACCGTTTTGCTTTTATCCGTATTAAGTTTAATGTTGCATTCAATTGTGGCAGTTTAAGACTCTAAGGGATTGCATTTTTTTTAAAAGTATGATTGAAATCCGTTGCGTGAAATCTTTATTTGTGATGCAGAGGCCGATGGGACTGGCAATTCAAGTCCTTTATGTAATCCAATTGCCACAGGAGCAT
>NC_090755.1:60688570-60706070 GCF_036898095.1 Palaemon carinicauda
AATATATTCACTTATTTCATAAACTAATTTATCATCCATTTTTTTGGTTGAGACGCAGAAAAATATATTAATTTGTTTCATAAACTAATTTATCAATCCATTTATTTGTGGTCGAGACGCAGCATAATTTATTTACATATTTTATAAGGTAATTTATCAATCTATTTTTGGTTGAGACGCAGCGAAATATATTAATCTATTTTATAAACTAATATATTAATATTTTTTTTTGGTCGAGATGCAGTAAAATATATTTCCTTATTTTATAAACTAATTTTTTAATAATTTTTTGGGTCGAGACGCAGCCAAATACATTCACTTATTCTATAAAGTAATTTATTATATTTCTTTTTGGGGGGGTCGATACACCGCACTAGGCAGGCAGTTAATTCTAATAGCCAGGCCTTCTCCATCATGAGGCTCAATACTACGCAGTACTCTAGAAGTTTCATTCCAGCTGTTACCAAGTTGTGGAATGATCTTCCTAATCGGGTAGATGAATCAGTAGAACTTCATAAGTTCAAAGTTGGAGCAAATGCTTTTTTGTTGATCAGGCAGACATGAGTCTTTTTATAGTTTATGTATGATATATTTGTTTTTGACGTTGTTAATAATTTATATATGACATATCTGTTTTGACGTTGTTACTTTTTTTAGAATTATTTACTGTTAATTTGTTCTCTTCATTTATTTTATTTCCTTATTCCGTTTCCTCACTGGGCTATTTTTCCCTATTGGAGCCCCTGGGCTTATAGCATCTTGCTTTTCCAATTAGGGTTGTAGCTTGGATAATAATGATAATAATAATAATGATAATAATAATAATTAATAATAAAATATATCCAAATTTTATTAAAAGTCCTCTTGCATGATCACTCCATTATCAGTATAAATGACGCAGTTTCACAGTCGTTATGGCTTTCAAATCGTAACTTTTCCCAACGCAAAGTGGAAACGATTGAGCTAAATAATGCTTCCGGATGACCAAAGTTTCGCGTAGCTATTTTAGCGACCCAGTTTTGGTCTGTGAAGTATTTTTTACACATGAAAAGTATTACTCGTTCGGAATGGTCCTGGTAATTAGGCTGTTGGGGGACTAAAGTTGTTTATGTTTTCCATTTAATGAGGAAAATGCAGCCAACGTTTGTTATGACCTTCGCCAACTTCGTTGGGATGGTTATATTTTGACAGGCGTGTGTTTGTTTGTATGTCTGTCTGTGTGTTTGGAAAATGCAGCCAACGTTTGTTATGACCTTCGCCAACTTCGTTGGGATGGTTATATTTTGATATGTGTTTGTTTGTATGTATGTCTGTGTGTTTGTTATTCACATAACTCAAAAACTATTTGACCGAATCTCATGAAATTTGGTTGGATGGTTGGCCATGATCCAAGGCCAATTCGATTAGATTTTGGGAGTGATTGGGTCAAAAGTCAAGGTCAAGGTCATGGAAAGGTAAAAAACGCCTTTTTGCCATATCGTGGCCAATTTTTGGGGATTTGCGTGAAACTATTGCCAAAATATGAATAATTCTGTTACTTATCGATTTATGTTATCTATCTTGTGATTTACAACAACATATAGGCGAAGGTATGCTCTCTACCAAGTGCCCTTTCTAGTTCAAGTTGTTTTACCTTTTTGCATTTAATGAGTAAAATGTAGCCAAAGTCTATTCATTTATGCCAGTACAATAAAAATTCTAATATATGAACATGTAGACTGCACTGTAGCAAAGCGACTGTGGAAATCATGTGTTGGTAGAATGCATTTGTATTGAACAGGCTGACATAAGTTTCTCTTTATATTTTCTATATGACCGCGGAGGTAGCAGCAGTAGGGGATTCAGCATTATGAAGCTTCATCTGAGGTGGATAACGGGGGGAGGGTGGGCTGTGGCACCCTAGCAGTACCAGCTGAACTCGGTTGAGTCCCTTGTCAGGCTGGGAGGAACGTAGAGAGTAGAGGTCCCCTTTTTGTTTTGTTTCATTTGTTGATGTCGGCTACCCACCAAAATTGGGGGAAGTGCCTTGGTATATGTATGTATGTATGTATATGAAAGATCTATTTTAATGTTGTTACTGATCTTGAAAAGGTTTTATGTCATTTGTTCATTATTTCTCTTGAAGTTTATTGATTCCCGTATTTCCTTGGGCTATATTATCCTGTATTTCCAACTAGGATTTTAGCTTGGCTAATAATAATAATAATAATAATAATAATAATAATAATAATAATAATAATAATAATAATAATAATAATCCAATATTGCACCGTGCGCTTGTACGAGGTTGATAGATAGAAAGATAGATGGATTGATAAATGGAAAATAAAAGTTTCTTAGGCTACGAATTATTATTACTACTACTACTACTACTACTACTACTACTACTAGCTAAGCTAAAACCCTAGTCGGAAAAGCAGGATGTTATAAGCACAAGGTCCACTACTAATACTACTACTACTACTACTACTAGCTAAGCTAAGCTAAGTTAAAACCCTAGTTGGAAAAGCAAGATGTTATAAGCACAAGGTCCACCACTACTACTACTACTACTACCTAAGCTAAGCTAAAACCCTAGTTGGAAAAGCAGGATGTTATAAGCACAAGGTCTCTAACAGGCAAAAATAGCCCAGTGAGGAAATCAAACAAGGAAATAGATAAACTAAAGAGAAGCAACGAACAATTAAAATAACCTTTTAAGAACAGTAACAACATCAAAACAGATCTTTCATAATATAGAGTGTGCTTGATCGATACAGATGAATTAATTGATCGAGTGATAGATAGAGAGATCAGAAATAATGACAAGGGGCCTAAGTAAACAAGGTTATCTCTGCCCCCTCATCTTCTCCCCCCCTCCCCCCCCCTGGAAAATCATTACCGGAAAAAGATTAATGCTGGGTGGATCACTAGGGAGTAATTCTCATGTAATCTCGTAGGTATTGCTGAAGATGCTCGCTCTCTCTCTCTCTCTCTCTCTCTCTCTCTCTCTCTCTCTCTCTCTCTCTCTCTCTCTCTCTCGTATTAGGAAGGAAACAAGTAGTACAGTACATATCTTGAGGTAGAAGCTTCATAAAGTATTCGGTAATATCTCTCTCTCTCTCTCTCTCTCTCTCTCTCTCTCTCTCTCTCTCTCTCTCTCTCTCTCTCTCTCTCTCTCTCTCTTATTAGGAAGGAAACAAGTAGTACAGTACATATCTTGAGGTAGAAGCTTCATAAAGTATTCGGTAACATCTCTCTCTCTCTCTCTCTCTCTCTCTCTCTCCTCTCTCTCTCTCTCTCTCTCTCTCTCTCGTATATTAGAAAGGAAACAAGTAGTGTAGTACATATCTTAAGGTAGAAGGTACTGTACATAGTGTATTCGGTAACTTCTCTCTCTCTCTCTCTCTCTCTCTCTCTCTCTCTCTCTCTCTCTCTCTCTCTCTCTCTCTCTCTCTCTCTCTCTCTCTCTCTCTCGTATTAGGAAGTAAACGAGTAGCACAGTACATATAATATAAAAGCCTGGAATCTTCAATTTCCAGCTAAGGTCTGGAATCTTCAATTTCCAGCCAAGGTCTGGAATCTTCAATTTCCAGCCAAGGTCTGGAATCTTCAATTTCCAGCCAAGCTTTGGTATCTTTAGTTTCTAACCAAACTCTGGAATATTCAGTTCCAACAAAGCTCTGGAATCCTCAATTTCCAGCCAAACTCTGGAATATTCAATCTCCAGCCAAGCTCTGGGATCTTCTTATTTTATTGTTCCTGTGGTCTGTAACTCCTTTCAATGGTAGTCAAGAAAAAGTCCTGTTTCCTGTCTGGTCATTTTCTGGAAGCTTTACTTCCAGTAGGAACAAATGCATTCTGGGTCACTAATCCGACCTACCGAATGGAATCACCCACATTCTGTTAAGGTGTCATGTTTACACATCAGCCAATACCAAAAGCATCGTATAACTTTCACTGTTGTACCAACCGTGTGTCACACGATCGTACATAGTTCATTTTGTGTTTATATTATGCTTGTACCTTCGCTCTTCCCTCGCACTAAAATGAACCAGATTAAACATGTCTGCTTTTCTCCTCTGTAACAGTGTCTGTTTTTCAAACATGAAATGTCTTGTTGCTCTGAGCTTTTGTATATAAAGGAGAGTGTTCTATAATAAATTTACTCAGTTGCTTTCATATTGCCTTTGAGTCACAACCTTCTCTCGGCCCGTCACGCTGTTGTACTTTGGAATGCCCCTCTTTAAAATTACCTCTACCAGTGTTCTGAGATCAAGATGGACTCTATAAAAGTTTGGGTAGCATGAGGGATTATATAGTTTTTTTGTTTTTTTTTTTCAGTCGTGTTGTGTTGTGGATGATTATTTGTTTGGTAGTTAACCTTTTATCATTTGTTTCCTTCACTCAGGTATCTCTTTTTTTTCTCACTTGAATATTCTATTCTGAGCAAGTTTCTCTAGAATTCTATGGTTTCTAGGTTTTTTTTTAATATGGGTGTATGTGGATGGTGTTTTACTACTACTACGACAACTACTACTACTACTACTACTACTACTACTTCTACTTCTACTACTACTACTACTACTACTAATAATAATCTCTAGCATATAATAGAGTAAGTGTCTGTGTTTATATATATATATATATATATATATATATATATATATATATATATATATATATATATATATTTCTTTCGGTCACGCTAAGCGGCATTGCCAGATGTATATTTACTTGGTCTCTCCCGTCGATCAGGTAGTGGAGAGAGAGAGAGAGAGAGAGAGAGAGAGAGAGAGAGAGAGAGAGAGAGAGAGAGAGAGAGAGAGAGAGAGTAGTCATACTGATGATAGGGGGTTGCGTTTGCGTGTATCTGCATATCTATCTAGATATTTTTCCGTCATTTTGACGGGTCGTGTACACTGATAATAATAATAATAATAATAATAATAATAATAATAATAATAATAATAATATACCTCACTTCTCTTTCCTTTGACTTATACTTCGGACTCACAATACATCATAACGGAATTAGGTTGCCATGCCGTCGGCCTTTACATCAAAGAATAAAAAAGTATATAATGACCTAACGGTTTCATCGAATGATGATGAATCATCATATAAAACTGTTCCAAAAAATTCTTCATCAGAAGAAATAAAAGAGAGGACAGATGTCTCAGAATGTCATCGTTGTGGTTTTTTTTTTTTTTTTTTTTTTTTTTTTTTTTTTTTTTTTTTTTTCGACAGGAGTCTCGTTAATCGATCCAGTTTTGTTTCCGGCCTTCGTCCGGTCAGTTTGATAGATTTTTATTTTATTTATTTATTTATTAATTTTATTCGTTTTTTTTTTTTTTTGGTGTCAAAATTTAGTAGGTTTCATTTCGGTAATTTTTTTTTCTTTTTCGCCGTCAAGTTTGAAAGGTTTACTTTGATAATTTTATTTTCGTTTTAGTCTTTTCCGTTAATGTTTAGGATTATTTTAATAATGATTTTTACTTCTTATTTTTTTTCGTCAAATTTTGGAAAGTTTACTTTGATTTTTTTTTTCTTTTTTTTGCCATCAAAGTTTGGAAGGTTTACTTTGAACATTTCTTTTTAGTTTTAGCGTTATTTTTTTTTTTTGCCTTCAAATTTTGAAACGTTACTTTGATTTTTTTCTAGTCTTTTATTGCTGTCAAGTTTTGGAAGGTTAATTTGTTCAAACATTATTTTTTTTTAGTATTTTTGCTCTCAAATTTTGGAAGGCTTACTTTGATATTTTTGGATTTTTTTTCTTTTTTTTTTTTCGTCAAAATTTGGGAGGGGTTATTTTGATAATTTTTTTGTTTTAGTCACTTTATTGCAGGTAAATTTTGAAGGGTTTATTTCATTATATTTTTATTGTGGGGGGGGGGTTTCCTGATTACGTTCTCAATTTCTAAGCAATTCTATTTTCAGTGATCTTTATCTGTTGTTCAGGTATTTAAATAGTAATAAAAATAACAATATTGGTAATAGTGATAATAGAAAATAATGTTGATGATAATTAAAAAAAAAAATCTACCTCACATGGTATTTCTCTAATAACTTCCAAGTAGAAGAGTTCTCTTGCTTGAGGGTACACTCGGACGCACTATTCTATCTTATTTCTCTTCCTCTTGTGTTTTATATATTTATAATTATTATATGAAAGATTTATCTTAATGCTGTTACTCTTCTTAAAATATTTTATTTTAACTGTATATTATTTTCTTGTAGTTTATTTATTTCTCATTTCCTATCTTCACTGGGCTATGTTTCCCTGTTGGAGCCCTTGGGCTTATAGCATCCTGCTTTTCCAACTAGGGTTGTAGCTTAGCGAATAATAATAATAATAATAATAATAATAATAATAATAATAATAATAATAATAATAATAATAATAATAATAATAATAATAATAATAATAATAATTCATTTCCTTATTTCCTTTTTGGGCAATTTTATCTGTTGGAACCACTGGGCTTATAACATCCTGCTTTTCCATCTAGGGTTGTAACTTAGCGAATAATAATAATAATAATAATAATAATAATAATAATAATAATAATAATAATAATATTAATAATAATGAAAATAATTATAATAATGATAATAATGATAATAATAATGATAATAATAATAATAATAATAATAATAATAATAATAGTTGTTCGTCTATTTCTCTAATAAAGAAGATGATAATGATGATGTCATTATTATCACTACAGCGAACTGAGGTTAACTTAGGTATTTGACAATCCCACAATACAGTTAGAAGCGTTTTATTAATATATATATATAATGGCGGATTTATTAAAAAGGGAATAACTGTAAAAATCATTTTAATTTCCTCACCGTTGGCAGGAAAATAATTTCCATTAATGTGAAAAATGTTCCGTGAGAATTTTATAAAAAGATGTTAAGGAAAAAAAATGTTATTTGAGAAATAGAAAGAATTTATATGAACGAATTCTTGGTGATGCTGAAAGACAGTTGGAAGTGATCAAAGAGTCTTAATTTGTCGTTGGAATTCATTTTTTCGTAGGCCTGAAAAGTCTCTCTCTCTCTCTCTCTCTCTCTCTCTCTCTCTCTCTCTCTCTCTCTCTCTCTCTCTCTCTCTCTCTCTCTCTCCTTATTTCATTTACTTGCATCATTATATATTACACGCACATGCACACGCGCATATATATATATATATATATATATATATATATATATATATATATATATATATATATATATATATATATATATATATATATATATATATGTACGTGTATGTGTATATTTGTCCATATTACTATTTGTATGTATAATTATGTCTAGCAACGGCTGAATATATATATATATATATATATATATATATATATATATATATATATATATATATATATATATGTGTGTGTGTGTGTGTATGTATATATATATAATATATATATATATATATATATATATATATATATATATATATATATATATATATGTATATATATATATATATGCATATATATATATATATATATATATATATATATATATATATATATATATATATATATACCTCTAATACATCAAATATATCATTGTTTTTAATATTTAAAATTTAAATGATAAGGAATTTTATAAGGGTAATTTTGTTTTATATCTATATATTACAAAAATTGGATTTAGAAATATGAATTATTATTCTATATTTTATAGTTAGGAATAGAGATGAGAATTTTCAGTATTTTTTTTTTTGTTGTGAATCCCAAGAAATTGTAAACAAACACGCACACACAGCCTACACACACGCACACACAGACTATATATATATATATATATATATATATATATATATATATATATATATATATATATATATATACCACTCTAAAAGAGCTATGGAATGAATGGTGGGAATAACACTAAGAGATAAAAAAAGAGCAACATGGATACGAGAGCAAACTAAAGTAGATGATATTTTAACATGTAAGAAAAAGAAATGGACATGGGCTGGACATATAATGAGAATGACACATAATAGATGGACATTAAGAATAACAGAATTGGGCCCTAGAGACTGTAAAAGAAGCAGGGAAAGGAAGGGAAGACGATGGATTGACGAGCTAAGAAAATTTGCGGGTATAGAGTGGCATAGAAAGATCATAAAGAGACGTGAATAGACACATTTATGAGGCCTTTGTCCTGCAGTGGACTAGTAACAGCTGATGATGATGATGTGATGATATATATATATATATATATATATATATATATATATATATATATATATATATATATATATATATATATATATATATATATCATAGACTCCTTAAAGGAGTCTATGATATATATATATATATATATATATATATATATATATATATATATATATATATATATATATATATATATATATATATATATATATTCCATAAAATATGTGTTTGATAAGATTGAAAAAATAGTTATCGGTAAAATAGCTGTCTTTGATGTAAATTTACTCCAGTGTCGGTTAAAAAGCGAGCAATGTACTTTGCATTACCAGGTGATCTCGTAGTTTAAAAAGATTTAGAGGTAATTTCCAAAATCACTGTAAGTAATTCGAGTGCAATTTGTCTCTATTTGAAAAGACGTTGAGACATTGGAGTCCGGGTTCTAAATGACGGCAAGACCAGAGTGCCACGATTGGCTGTTGCCTTGGAATTGTTGCAAAAGTTTACAATTAGTCTTTAATCCCGATCCCATTAATTCTTAATAATACCGGCTTTTACGGGCAAGATAGCACTCCCATACCGCAGTTTCTTAATCATTCTCCAACCTTGCAACAGCTAAGCATGTGTACAATATCGAGGAAGTGAATGAAAGCGTTATTTAAATTAATAATTAGGCAGCGAGTGTTGGCAACGAGCGAATCAGCACGTGTGTGAGTGTGTAAGCGGGCGAGCTCCGCTAGATGTAAACAGTGGTTGTTAGACGAGTGACTAGAAAGGTTTGGGCTGTCTCTGCTCCTCCTCTTAATTTGCCACATGTATTTCCCGTCTATGGTGGAATTATTCATTATTTATTAACAACAGAAAAGTACGATTCAGTTATACATTCCATGTGACTCTATTCGCGCTAGTGTTAATTGTGTGGTTGTGCAATTTGGGAGATATTTAGCAAATTTTGGCGCTAAACTTCGTTGCTGTAGCAGGCAGACTCCGGATTATTTGTTGCAATTTTGTGATTTTTATTAAATTGTTTATTTAATCGGTGAAGCGTCTTAGTATATGATAAAACCGTTACGAATTATTTATATATGGTTTATTTCATCGGTGAAAGTTATTATTACATAAAACCGTTACTACTTAAATTTATCCACCAGAACGCAATACTGTTTGTGCAGCAACTTAGATACTTTGCAATGCAAGTTTAGTTCCTTTTTAATTTTATCATTTTATTATCATACTCATAATCTTATTTGCATTTTAGATGGTTTAATTTAATTAGCTTAAAAATAAATATACAATCGTCACACAGAAGTGGTAATAAAATATTTAAACAGTAAAATCATATTACGAGTGTAAGAAATCAATTGTCGCAGCTTTCCACTTTTTACCTTATTGCAATGATTGTCTCCGTGGATTGGCCCAAGTGGATTTAAAGTGTCAAGTGCTATTCCCCTCCCTCCCAAGAAAGTGCTATTCCCCCTCCTACGTGCCCCCCTTCCCTAAAGAAGACACTACTCCGCCAAAGTGGAGAATTCCGCCCCACCTTCCCCTCCCTCGTCCTCCTCCACTCCTACCCCTACCAACTCATGCCTCGCCTCAACCCTCCTCGCTGAAGAAGACGCCCACGACGAAGAGGAGCTACCCACCATGAGAAGCAGCCACCTCAGCCACGCCCACTCACAGGTAGGCCTAAGTTAGGCACATACAAGGAAAAAAAAAACGAGAAATGACAAACCTCTCTTAAAGTCTGTTTCTCACTACACCCTATTTTTAAATAATCTTATTATTGAGAACTAGCTCTCCTCTTTCACGCCCACTCACAGGTAGGCCTAAATTGAGGCACAAAAAGTTTTGAGAAATGACAAGCCTCTCTTTTAAAGTCTGTTCCCCACTACCCCTATATTTAAATCATCGATCTACGCCTTTATATTATTATTGTTATGAGAACTAGTCCTCCTCATTCACGCCCACTCATATGTAGGCCTAAATGTAGGCACAAAAAAAAGAAAAAATTTGATAAATGACAAGCCTCTCTTTTAGTCTGTTCCACACTACCTGCTATTTTTAAATAATTGATCTAGGCCTACGTATTATCGTAATTATGAGAACTAGCTGTTTTTAATCATGTCCACTCATAGGTAGGCCTAAATTTAGGCGCACAGAAAAATTCTTGAAATGACAAGCCTCTCTTTTAAAGTCTGTTCCACACTACCTCCTGATTTTAAATAATTGATCTAGGCCTTTATATTGTTATCATGAGAACTAGCTTTCCTCATTCGCGCACACTCACAGGTAGGCCTAAGTTTAGGCACACAAAAAATTTGAGAAATGACAGAACTCTTTTGAAGTCTGTTCCTCCTGACTATTCACACTACCCCCTATTTTTAAATAATTATTGTCCTAGGCCTTTATTAAGAACTACGAGCCCTTTTTCTTCACTCCCACTCACTGGTAGGCCTAAGATATATAAAAAAGCTACCAAGAAATCGTATTTTTCTATTACAGCCTTCCCGTGATTGTTCTTTCACTCTTTTAAAGCTGTCATAGGCCTAAACCTCTTTGCATTGTTTTTTTAAGAAGTGGCCATCCGAATCACACCCACTTACAGGTAGGCCTAAATTGAGGAACGCAAAGGAAGCTGAACTTACGAACATATTCGAAATTGTTATCGGTTTAGTTTGTCTCTTTGCAAATTTTGTTGCAAAAGTCGTCATATAATTATTGTTGATTGAAAATAAGCCATCTGAAACACACCCTGCAATAATGTTTCAATATTTCACGGTAGGATTACAAAGAAAATTTTATCATTTTTTTTCGCTTTCTGAAAAATGTAAAATGTGAAGCAATGTTATTTGCATGTTTGCCTTGTGCTCACTGGCCTAGATTTGTGAACAAAGTATAAACAGATGAACTATGAATATATAAGATCACCCCATAAGATAAAATGTTATTTGCTGGTAGTGCCAGATTTAACGTAAACATTCATAGATTAAACATTATATTTGCAGTTTATTTTTAAGCATTTTAATCAGTAAAGCACACTAAGGTTTGAGCACAAGGATATTGGTGAATGACTAATTTCTTAAGGAAAGGCATCATTTCGTTTTAAAACAAAAGATAGGAATAGAAGATAGAATTTGTAACTTAGAATGAATTTGTGACAGGATTATATTATATTTAGAAAGGCAAAGGAAAGTTTCATTTAGAGGCAGTAGTATAGTATAGTATAGTTTATAGTATAGAAGGAAGGTTTCATTGAGAGGCAGTAGTATAGTATAGTTTATAGTAAAGAAAATATACGATATGAGTGTTTATAGTAAATAACAGTGCATAGGCCTAGGCCCTATTATGATTGTGGGAAGTAAGCACCCGAGTCCTGCTGCTCAAGTATAGGCCTATATTTAGAAGAATTACATTGAAGAAATGCCCACTGTGTTATTCTTTAGCTGTGTATAAATACAAAACCATCTTTATTTTTCTCACGAGTTCGACATGATCGCTTAGGCCTAGCTTAGCACAACATTGTATGTCACGTAAGTTACATTCGATTTACGCCTAATGAAGATATGGCTTTGGCCTTAGATAACACCGGATATGTAATCATGAAATGCAAACAATAGATGCTATTGTCAATCTCCGTGAATAGTTTATAATCTCTTAATAGCCGATGATAACTGGGACAACAGTGCTATGCTCCAAGTGATATATCGTCACGTTAGTAAACGTAAGGTATACACAAGCTATTTAAGGAGTGGTGTTCGAATTTGAAATTAGTTCTTGATCTCTCTCTCTCCCTCTCTCTCTCTCTCTCTCTTTCCATTGTGGTGGATCATTTTCATTGTGGGATAAGTATTCGTATCAATCTAATATAGGCTTATGATGATGTTTGTAATATATTCTTTATCTAATATTGTATAAGTAAAGTTTTTTTGCGAAGGAAATAATTCGAGGATGAAATCTGTAAAATGGTATGTTATACCCGTAGAGATTTTTTATCTCTAAAATGATCGATTTTCTCTTAGAGGGATTTTGAAATATTCTTGCTTATATTTTTTGGAATAAAGACTTGTCTCTAACTTTAGATATAATTAAGTGATTTGTGTTAGAAACAGTTAATTCTGATATAATCTGTCTAGGACTACATATCTATGGTTGATGGATTGTTACATGTAAACAGACATTACCCCCTCCATTATTATTATTATTATTATTATTATTATTATTATTATTATTATTATTAGCTAAGCTACAACCCTAGTTAGAAAAGCAGGACGCTATAAGCCTAAGGGCCCCAACAGTACATTCTTCTATCGACCAGGGAGTTAAATTCTTCTACTATGTGAAGTGTGAATCACTGAGCTAGGAACACCACCACGTCTAATAGAATTTTGTTTTAAATAGAGGACATAGTTTTTTTGTTTGTCTGTGGCTATTTGTGTCGTTAAATTGGTGTGTCGGAACATTAAAGTTTTATATTTGGGTATAGGCCTATCCCAATTGTTTTGTTACTTATTGAAAATGTTTCGTGTTTTGGTTCATGTCTTACTGAAGATAAGTGTGATCGTCTTGGCTTCGATTTATATGAAACAGGTTTGTTTTGGTATACTGTATAACACAGACTGTATCATGTTCAGGTACATTGGCACCAACATGATCCCAGTTGTCTAGGCTTCCTTTGATTTTATGTAAATTGATAGTTGAACATCATTGTTCATATCTGGTGTAACTTTGCTCTTTCGAGGGTAATCAGTTTCTGTATTTTCCCAGGCCGACTTTGAGGATTAGGCCTAATGTATTATATGACTTTTTTTTGGGTTGGAAATAATCTCAAATGAGAACCTACTTTATCTCTATTTAGGATTTTATTAGAAAATTAACAACGTAGTTACACAATAGGCCTATTGAAAACTTTTATGTTATTTTAAATATAAAGACTGATGGAACTGGGTCTAAGTACTCCTAATACCTAAAGCTAGACCAACCCCATAAAAAAGCTTATTTGAGGCTTAACATCAAAGTAGCAATGAAGGCTTTGTTATACCAACCTCATTCTAGAAATCAGTGCTTAGAAGATCCTTACAGACTAAACAATGGATCACAGCGATGAGCGAGAAGCCTAGTGGTGGGAAGAAGTCCTTGTAGGCAGTTCGTAGGAGCAGAAAGGGAAGGGCTATCGTAAGGCCAGTCTGATCTAACAGCGAAGTCGAGTTCTTCTTTTCATGTTTGCTGTTCATAACGTTAATGACGTGAGTTAATGCGAGTTTTCTCTCTCTCTCTCTCTCTCTCTCTCTCTCTCTCTCTCTCTCTGTATTACACACACACACACACACACACACACACACACACACACACACACATATATATATATATATATATATATATATATATATATATATATATATATATATATATATATACATTAGAGTGATGGAAATGGAAATACCTAAGAAATGGATAAGGACATGTCTGACGACTTTGTCCTACAGTGGACTATAAACGGCTGCATTTGTTATATCTTTTGGTTAATATTAAGATATT
The DNA here is from genome assembly GCF_036898095.1 of Palaemon carinicauda. Taxonomy (NCBI): domain Eukaryota; kingdom Metazoa; phylum Arthropoda; class Malacostraca; order Decapoda; family Palaemonidae; genus Palaemon; species Palaemon carinicauda. The sequence continues at coordinate 60,702,289 of NC_090755.1, forward strand.
ACCATATGTAAGGTAGTTTAATATTATATTTTTATAGTAATACCGGTATGGGTTGTTCCCTTTTGAATAATTTACCTAACATTTTACTTACTTTGCTTTACGGGCTGCTTTTCTGGTTTTATTCAGCAGGGGAACCCTACTCTCTACAGAACCTCCAAAGTCATTTTATCATGTTCGTTCGAAAGCATTTAACATTTCACACTGCATACTGCTCGTTTATTGTCCAACCCAAACTATCAAAGCACTTAGAGAACAAGAAAGTTTTCAGTTTCTGCTTGAAAGCCTTTACATCTTCAGTCTCTCTACAGACGCATCTGATAGTTAATCACTACGGGGAAAGTTTCATATATCGGTACATATTGCGACGAATAATGCTATTTCATGTTATTTTTTTTTCAAAGCTATAGTCATGATTTTTATATAACTTTATTAATTTATGCACTAGTATTGAAATGCTGTTTCCCCGTATGACTAGCCTTGATCCAACCGCTGTGTCAGATAGGTCTACACTGCCTTTTATTGTAAAAAGATTATCGCCAGATATAACTCGGCATATTTTGGAAAATCTTGATTTTGTCGTAGGCCTACTTTCAAATATAGATTTTGGGGTGTTTTTTTTATATATCTTTTTATAAAGCTGTATTAGTCAGGGCCACCCGTACTAAGTTGGTTTGCTGTGAGCGATCAGACGAAAATCTCTCTCCGTCACCAATCTGCACTGGTCAGCTTGGTGATGGAAACTGTCCAAAACCCACATATGGAATGACATGTCCAAGGTCTTTGTCCTGATGTGGACTAGAAACAGCTGCGTTTGTTGTTGTTTATATATATATATATATATATATATATATATATATATATATATATATATATATATATATGTATATATATACATATATATATATATATATATATATATATATATATATATTTATATATATATATATATTTATTTTTTTTTACTGTATAACTCCACATATGTGTATAAATGTTCGCGCTTTTTCTGTATGAAAAAAAGAAAATATTTACACTATGGCGTCTTCCATAAACGACTATTATTATCATACATCATTATTCACCGTATATAGTTCCTGGTTCTGTTTAACATTGCATCTTGACTTCATTATTTATACAATCCGGTAAACACAGCCATCGTAAATCAGCTGGCAAAACCTTGGAGCTGCGCTTCGCATTATCATCTGCAAAACCTTTTTTTTTTTTTTTTTTTTTTTTTTTTTTTTTTTTTTTTTTTTTTTTTTTTTTTTATCTTCGTTTGTTTCCATCTCTTATCGCAGTTTATTTTTGCTCTCCTTATCTAGACTTTCTCTGCTTCTATTTTCAGGGCAGTTGTCTTGCTACGCCTATCAGTGTATTACAAGTGTACGCGAACCGTCAAAAATGACGGCCAGTTATTTAGATAGCTATGCCCACACAAGCACATGCACCCTTTCTCATCCGGGTATGACTACTTCCTCTTCCTCCTACCCAAGGGATGAGGAGTGTCAGAGTAGTTTTATATATATATATATATATATATATATATATATATATGTGTGTGTGTGTGTGTGCGTATATGTATATATATATATATATATATATATATATATATATATATGTATATATACATATATATATATATATATATATATATATATATATATATCAAGACGTTCTTTATTACATAGGAGAGATTCTCTGCTTTTATTTTTCTCTTATCTGAATTTTCTTCTTGCTTTCCTTATGCGAAGCCTATTCTCTACCTCTCATTTTACCCATTTTTTCGTTTATTTTTCTATATTGAAGTTTTCCGCATCAGTTCAAGTAACCATCGGGTTATTATTATTATTATTATTACTACTACTACTACTACTACTACTACTACTACTACTACTAGCTAAGCTACAACCCTAGTTGGAAAAGCAAGATGCTACAAGCCCAAGGAATCCAACACCGAAAACGTTGTTAGCTTTTCTCTATATTTAAGCCAAATACTTCCTTCTTTTATCTTTTATCTTAGCATTCTCCCTTAATCTTAACAAACTTCATCGCACCATTCAGTTGGAAGCCCTCACTATAAGGTCATGTGTATCTATTTATCTTCACGACCTAATTACGCTTAACTGCATTGCATAAATGGAAGCTTTGTACATTTAATAAGGCTTTGCTTATTTTCCACCCGTCTCGTTCCTCATGTTATATTCTCGTATAGTATGACGATTTGCGAAGCAGTCACCTTCCTTATATTATCAACATCATCATCATCTCCTATGTTTTTATGTTGAGCGGGCTGGCAAGCCTTTTTGTAGTTTATATGTGACATATCTGTTTGGATGTGGTTACTGTTTTTAGAATATGTTGTTGTAATTTTTTTTCTCATATCGTTTATATATTTCCTTATATCCTTTTCTCATTGGGCTATTTTTCCCTGTTGGAGCCCTGGAGCTTATAGCATCTTGCTTTTCCAACTAGGGTTGTAGCTTGGCTAATAATAATAATAATAATAATAATAATAATAAAGGGCCTCGGTTAGATTTCGCCTGTCGTCTCCATCTCGAGCTTTTAAATCAGTTCGATTGCCTAATTTTTGTCGATTATTATTATTATTATTATTATTATTATTATTATTACTAGTGTACGCGACCCGACAAAAGATAGATATGCACACACACTCACACCCCTCTTACCTTGGTATGGCTACTTCATCTCCTGCTACCCGGGGATGGGGAGGGCTGAGCGTGATCGATGAGAATTATATACATATATTTATATATAGCCTGACACGTGTTCTTTACTATATAGGGGAGATTATTATTATTATTATTATTATTATTATTATTATTATTGTTGTTATTATTATTATTATTATTGTTATTATTATTATTGTTATTATTATTGTTATCATTGTTATTATTATTATTATTATTATTATTAGCCAAGATACAACTCTAGTTGGAAAAGCAGGATGCTACAAGCCTAAGGGCTTCAAGAGGGAAAGCGGCCAATTGAATAAAAGAAATAAGGGAATGTCAAGTAATGGATGAAAAGATTTAGCCTAATACCATTCAAGAACATTATCAACGTTAAAATAGCTCGTTCATGTATAAACTATTGAACGGAATTCATGTCAAACTGTTCAACTGTAAAGAATTTACCAAAAAGTTGGATCTTCTGAAGTTCAACCGATTCAACAGCTAGATTAAGACCATTTCACAATCTGGTCACAGTCGGAACTAAAGGGGCACTCAGTAGAGCGCAGATCTCCGCCATGGCAGCTTATTTCTCGACCTCTTACTTGACCTTGACCTTTGACCTTAACATGCATTAATTGGCTTTGGGTTTTTATTCACTCAAATATGAATCAAGTTTGAAATATCTGTGACAACGATGTCCAAACATATGACTGATTACGTAAATTGGACTGTGACCTTGACCTTTGACCTTTTCCTTCCAAAATTTAATCATTTCAAGCTTTTTACATAACAGTTAATCCCTGTAAGTTTCATTACTCCACGATTAAAATCGGGGGCAGGAAGCTGTTCAAAAAAAAAAAAAAAAAAAAAAACACAAGCAGGGGGCGAAAACATAACCTCCTTCCAACGTCGTTGGCGAAGGTAATAAATCTTCCATTGCGGTAGTATTAGGATATAATATCTAATTAGTTGATAAATTCGATGATATTGCAGTTTTATTTTGGTGTGTACGAGAGTTTTTAGGACACGTGCTGTTTTTTTTTTTTTTTTTTTTTTTCTTTTTTTTTTTTTTTAATGCATTGATAAAGATTC
>NC_090755.1:60708570-60716070 GCF_036898095.1 Palaemon carinicauda
TGAAGGGAACCAACGGTCTACACAGACCGTGGAGTGAATAAGCTCACATTAAACTTAGACATTCTATATTACGTAAGAAAGTTTACGTCATGAAGGACAGACTCACTTTAATTATTTTTTCCCTGTGTTATTTCCACGTTCCTTTCGTCGTGTCTTACGTAGGCCTACTTGAGCTCTTCCGTCTTTTAATTAGAGACTTCATTTGCGGTGCTATTGTGGGTCTAGCTATGACAAGGTTATTCATTTACCGTGAATTTGTAAGCAATATATCACGATAGAATGTCCATATATATATATATATATATATATATATATATATATATATATATATATATATATATATATATATCACCTTTCTCATTGGGAATACCTTAACCATGGGAAAGGGGATGCGTATCGCCATGATAAGCAAAGCTGCACTAGTCAGGGCAATCCATATTAGGTTGGTTTGTTGTGAGCGATGACTAAAGTCTCCCACCATCATCAATTCGCTGTGGCCAGCGTGGTAATGAAAATGGCCTGAGCCCAGACATGACTGAGGACATGTATTATTATTATTATTATTGTTATTGTTGTTGTTGTTGTTGTTGTTATTATCCAAGCTACAACCCTAGTTGGAAAATCAAGATGCTATAAGCCCAAGGGCTCCAATAGGGAAAAATAGCCCAGTGAGGAAATGAAATAAGGAAATAAATAAATGATGAGGCTTGTCCTGCAGTTGACTTGAAAAGGCTGCATTTGCTGTTATTGCTCTGTATATATATATATATATATATATATATATATATATATATATATATATATATATATATTAGCCTTTGCTATTCTACTGCAGGACCTTCCACTCCCTTCTGTTAATGGTCATACCAAGCCAATCTATACCCGTAAATTTTCTTAGCTGGTCAATCCAACGTCTTCTCCTCATTCCCCTGCTTCTTTTGCAATCTCCAGGGATCCATTCTTTTATTCTTAATGTCCATCTGTTATATGTATATGCATATTAATTGCATGTATACTTTAAGCTATATACTATACATGACTATATATTAGACCAGCGTATGCCTTATCATATAGGCCTACAGATTCGGCATATTTATAAATAACCACACGTTGCCTGTCTGTGTCAAGTGATAAGGCCGATAAAGATATTAAGACTTTTCCTATCATTTATGACTGTGATACAATTATCTTCCTACTTAATAGTGGATACCATCCCAAATGAATCCTAGGACAAATAGGCCTACACCTAAAAGTATATAAATTATTGTTTTTGAGTCTAAAAATTAAAATCAAGATGTGTGATGTTGTAAATTGTTAAATTAGATGGATTTGTTTACAGAAAAATGCAATTAAATGTGATTATACTGTAAATATTGTGATTGTAAAGAATATGTAATTTAACTTTTTAATAAAAAGATAAAAAAAAATAGGCCTACATTCATTCAGTAGGCAATGGGGCATAGGCCTACTCTTCGTGTAGAGAATATAGCCATGTATAACTATCCAATAGGTAATAGGACATAGCTATTCTATAGGTAATGGAAAAGTAATTTTATAGGAAATGGAATATACCTATCAGTAGTTATTTGGATTTAACGAAGGCCTCTTTTGAACATACGAGTGCCTGGGTGTTGGAGAAACAGCCCTATCTATACCAATCGGAAACTTGGGAAAATTTATTATTATTATTATTATTATTATTATTATTATTAAATGCTAAGCTACAACCCTAGTTGGAAAAGCAGGATGCTATAAGCCCAGGGGCCCCAACAGGGAAAATAGTCCAGTGAGGAAAGGAAATAAGGAAAAATAAAATATTTTAAGAATAGTAACAACATTAAAATAAATATTTCCTACATGAACTATAAAAACTTTAACAAAACAAGAGGAAGAGAAACTAGATAGAACAGTGTGCCCGAGTGTACCCTCAATCAAGAGAACTCTAACCCAAGACAATGGAAGACCATTGTCGTCATAGTGAGGTGATATCATTTATTAGTGCCTAAATTTATTATTATTATTTTTGTTATTATTATTATTATTAGCTAAGCTACAACCCTAGTTGGAAAAGCAGAATGCTATAAGATCATGGGCTCCAAGAAAATAATACAGCGAATAATGGAAATAAGGAAATATATAGACTACAAGAAAAGTTATGTAGTATTAAAATATTTTAAGAACAACATCAACAATAAGGAAGATCTTTCACATATAAACTTTGAAAAGGTACCGAAATATGGCTATGCAATTTCCCAAAGTTTTTTTTTTTTTTTTTTTTTTTAGCTCGGTGAGTAAAGGAAATAAGGAAATAAATTACGAGAAGTTATGAACAATTATATAAAATGTTTTAAGAACATTAGCAACATTAAAATAGATCTCTCATATATACTATGAAGAAAGGGTACTGTATGTCAGCCTGTTCAAAATAAAAACATTTCCTGCGAGTTTGAACTTTTGAAGTTTAACGGTTCAACTTAGATACAGGCTATATACAAGTGTGTCTATTTAATTTTCCGTCTGTGTGTGTGTGAATATCCTTTGTAGTCTTTAGACTTTAGAGTCTAAATTTTAGACAATAGGCCTATAACTTTCCGTATGGACAATAACAACAATAACAAATGCAGCCGTTTCTAGTTCACTGTAGGACAAATACCTCAGACATGTCCTTATTCATGTCAGGGGTTTGGTCATTTTTCATGATCACGCTTACCAATTGCGGATTGGTGATGGTGGAAGACTTTTGTTTGATCGCTCACAGCAAACCAACCTAGTGTGGGTGGCCCTGACTCGTACAGCTTTGCTGATCATGGCTATACACAAACCCTTTCACCACGTTAAGATATTCCCACTCAGAAAGGGGTCCGTATCCAGTATACAGGTATACAGTATACAGTCATGCAAAATCATAGTTAACTACGGTTTTTTGTTCTTTTTATTAAAAAGTTAAATTACATATTCTTTACAATCACAATATTTACAGTATAATCACATTTAATTGCATTTTTCTAGAAACAAATCCATCTAATTTAACAATTTACAACATCATACATCTTGATTTTAATGTTTAGTCACTCAAAAAACAATAATTTATATACTTTTTGGTGAACAGTTAACTACTGTCGTAGAAAATCGATTGTCTCACAATCTACATGCGCAATTTAATACTGAAATAGCCTGTGTGGGTGGGACAGTGTTAGTGAAGAAGAAGGGCGAGGTATTCTGCAATTGCGTGTTGGGACACGTAGCCATGTCCCAGGAATGACGTCATGTATAGAGGGCCTATACGCTATTGCTTGTTTTTGTAGATATATTTACCCTATAATCTCTGTTTTAGTCGTATTATATTTTTGTTTATAATGTAGAGGTTAGATTTAACATGGTTCGACTTAACATGATTCGTTTTTCAAATTTTTTTTGGTGATATTCTATGCATAAATCTATATGAAATGTAGTCTAGGCCTATGTGCGTGATCTATGTTTTTGTTTAAACATAAGTGTTTGAGAGAGAGAGAGAGAGAGAGATAATATGTGTAAATTTATATGAAATGTAGTCTAGGCCTATGTGCGTGATCTATATTTTTGTTTAGCCTAACGCAAGTGTTTGAGAGAGAGAGAGAGAGAGAGAGAGAGAGAGAGAGAGAGATAATATGTATAAACTTATATGAAATGTAGTCTAGGCCTATGTACGTGATCTATGTTTTTGTTTAAACATAAGCGTTTGAGAGAAAGAGAGAGAGAGATAGAGAGAGAGAGAGATAATATGTATGTGCAAAACTGCATGACTCACACTATCCTTCCCTAGCACACCCTTTGCCGCCTTCTCTCGCTCCCTCAACAGGACCCCGCGTTGCTGGTTTTATCGAACGATGCCCTCGCTTCAGCAAGACCTTTTACTCACGCTTGCTTACCCCCCCCCCCCCTTTCTCTCTCTCTCTCTCTCTCTCTCTCTCTCTCTCTCTCTCTCTCTCTCTCTCCTAGACCTACTCATTTTAATCCTTTGCTTTCCTTGTTGCTTGTAAGCCAATACCTTATTTTCATATGTTCGCGCTTATGTTTCATTTCGTTAGTTAGTTGTTTGTTTTTATTCGTTTAGTTATCTGTGTGTGTTTATTTGCGTTTATTCATTATTACTCGTCGTAGGAAAGGCTGGTAGATTGGCTTATTTATGTAGTTGTTCTATTATTGGCTATTGATTTTGATTTTGAATTTGATTACTAAACGTAGTATTTCATAACAGTTATTTACAGGCTCTAGAAATCATTCCTTTTTCTTTGTCCGTCTCGACCACTTCCTCAGCAAGAGAGGGTATGAAAGTGTCATCTATTTTTTTTTTTGGAGAATAGGCCTATGCAGAGATCATAATGATCATGAAAAATCACTGCATGGCACTGGAATAATATGATTTTGGTGTCATTCATAGCTTTCGTCTGTTACTTTCCATGGTATCCCTAGGACTCTTGTTCTAATAACTGGTCCGCTTCGTTTGCCTTATTTTTGGAGGCCAAGAAACCTCGGTTGGCAGGTATCCCTGTAGTAATTAAAAGATGTTCTGTATTTCATCAGTTTTCTGCTTTGGTCATAACTTATCAACCAAGACTTTTCTTCGTTTAGTAGTGACAGCTGAACTCGGTTGAGTCCCTTGTCAGGCTGGGAGGAACGTAGAGAGTTGAGGTCCTCTTTTTGTTTTGTTTCATTTGTTGATGTCGGCTATCCCCCCCCCCTCCCAAATTTGGGAAGTGCCTTGGTATATGTATTATTATTATTATTATTATTATTATTATTATTATTATCATCTAAGCTACAACCATGATTGAAAAAGCAACGTGTTGTAAGTCCAAGGGCTCCAACAATGAAAATAGCCCAGTGAGGAAAGGAAATAAGGAAATGAATTAACTACAAGAGAGGTAATGAGCAATTAAAATGACATATTCTTATCAAGAAAGGAAACATATAGACAAAAGAATCACACATTTCCCAGATTTAAACTGAACTGGCAGGTGGTTAATTTGAAATAAAAAATTCTTGACTTGTGTTTTATCAGTCGGCGTGGATGGTAGTTAGTTAACGTTTATAAGCATAGAGTTTGATTTTTGACAGAATGATCATGAATAATTTAACTACGTAAGTTTTAGTCTATCCTTTTTGTATTTGGCATTGAATTCCGTTATTAGTATACCGAATTGGTCTAGGCCTAAGTGTAAGCAAGAGTTATATTATTGTTCATTTGAGAAAAACTTAAACGAAGTCAGTTTCTTGTTTAAATGCCTCGTATTTTAGGATGATAATTGAACCCAGTAGAATGCCATTCGAATTAGGAAGTGAACATTTGGCGCTATCAACTACAATAGATTTGGTGTAGGCCTAATGAAAAATATAGGAACTACAAGAGATTTGCTGTAGGCCTAATGAAAAATATAGAAACAACAATAGATTTTGCTTATGTTTAATGAAAAATAGAAAGAAATTGAGTTTCAGATGCTCGTATAGAGCGTAGATCATTAAGGTAGAATTCACGAAATGCCGTAAAGATTCAAGATAGGCCTAATGTAAGTAATACGGCCCAAGCTATCAAGAGTACCATTTGTGCCCCGTGGAATGCGTATTGTTGTTCAGAGATTGGGTTTTAAGATTCCAAGCTGTTCATGATAATAGTGATCAGGTAAGAGAGTGAAATGCTAACATCATTAGTAAGATAGTATACATAGGCTAACATCATTAGGAAGATAGTATACATTAACAGGTCTTGTTTGCGTGTCATGGATTTTCAGAACATGCAAATATCCTATAGATTTTAATAGTTTGACAAATGGAAGAATTGTATATTTTTCCTCTCGCTGTGATCTCTGGTTAGTAATGGAGTAAATGACCAAATTCAATACGTATGATTTGGTTTTAAATTGTATGATATAGAGAGAGATTTATTTAACATATAACATTATTTATATGGAGAGAGATTTATTTAACATATAACATTATTTATATGGAGAGAGATTTATTTAACATATAACATTATTTATATGGAGAGAGATTTATTTAACATATAACATTGTTTATATGGAGAGAGATTTATTTAACATATAACATTATTTATATGGAGAGAGATTTATTTAACATATAACATTATCTATATGGAGAGAGATTTATTTAACATATAACATTAAGGTACATTATTTATATGGAGAGAGATTTATTTAACATATAACATTATTTACCTTAATATGCATGCTCAGGTAGGCTACTTATCTTTCTGTATTTTCGAAAACCATTTTTCTTTACGTTGAAAAACAAAGGTAGTTGTTTTCCTAGGTTACGTTGCCTTGTAACACACTACAATAAAACCAAACCAAGTTTTCATATTACCTTTCATAATCTAATAGTTTAGAAGACATGTTTTGCATATTAGAAAAATAAAGGTTATTGATAATGGCTATTTAATACCAAATAGGCTTAGACATAGCCTCTGTACAATGGTCTTACGCTGTCTTAAGTAAGAGTTCTCTTGCTTGAGGGTATACTCAGTCACACTTCTATTTTTTCCTATTTCCTTTCCTCACTGGGATATTTAACCTGTTGGATCCTTTGGGCTTAGCATCCTGCTTTTCTAACTAGGGTTATAACTTAGCAAGTATTATTATTATTATTATTATTATTATTATTATTATTATTATTATTATTATTAGCTAAGCTACAACCCTAGCTGGAAAAGCAAGATGCTATAAGCCCAAGGGCTCCAACAGGAAAAAATAGCCCGGTGAGGAAAGGAAATAAGGAAATAAATAAATATTATGAGAAATAATGAACAATTTAAATAAAATATTTTTAGAATATTAACAATATCAAAACTGATATTTCATATAAGACTTATGCCAGCTTGTTCAACTTGAAGACATTTGCTGCAAGTTTAAACTTTTCTAGTTAACTATAAAAAGACTTATGCCAGCCTGTTCATCATAAAGACATTTGCTGCAAGTTTGAACTTTTCTAGTTAACTATAAAAAGACTTATGCCAGCCTGTTCAACATTAACTATAAAAAGACTTATGCCAGCCTGTTCAACATTAACTATAAAAAGACTTATGCCAGCCTGTTCAACATAAAGACATTTGCTGCAAGTTTGAACTTCTCTAGTTAGAATCTCGATGATTCACCAATATCAGCTCCCGCGCCTTCCTCAGGTGCTTGGGTACACCGGTGTGGGTGTGTATACTTAGTTACAATTCGCTACCTCATTGCAAGAGGGTCGTAACTCCAAATTCCTGATTTTTCAGGTGACGCATTTGAAAGTTGCTAAGTCCTATGAATTTGATCATGTTTCACAATCTTCTTAGTGCCATATCTCGGCCGGTAATTCACCTAGATTTACGACTCTTTTACCAAAAGATGCAGAATCAATTCGGCAATCTTTTACACCATATAACTCAAAACTAGCAAATTTGGAGTTACGACCCTCTTGCAATGAGGTAGCGACTTGTCAATTCTTATTGCGTCAAACGAGTTTGGA
>NC_090755.1:60734186-60744186 GCF_036898095.1 Palaemon carinicauda
ATATATATATATATATATATATATATATATATATATATATGTATATATATATATATATATATATATATATATATATATATATATATATATATATATATATATATATATATATATATATATTCATTTGGCATTTTTTTTAGAAGTTTTATTAGGAGCACCTCTTCTCTATCGTACATACAATTCCCTCGCTCTTCCGTCCTCCACTTCCTCCAATTCTTTGAACTATGAATACATTTTCACCTTTTAGTCTCCATTCCCTTCACATGACCAAGCACCTGAAAATCGATGCTAATAGTTTACCACATCTTTGTGTGTCTATATTTTTCGTTCATTTTAACTTTTCCTATATTAGCTAATAAATGGTGAACTATGAAAAAAATGTTCTCCTTATAATCTCCCATTCCCTTCACATGACCAGGCACCTGAAAAATTGATGCTAATAGTTTACCACATCTTTGTGTGTCTATATTTCTCGTTCAGTTTAACTTTTCCTATACTATCAAACAATTGGTAAATACTCGGTCGAGCATGTATATGCGAGAGTCAATATTATTATTATTATTATTATTATTATTATTATTATTAGTAGTAGTAGTAGTAGTAGTAGTAGTAGTAGTAGTAGTAGTAGTAGTAGTAGTAGTATCACTTGCTAAGCTACAACCCTAGTTGGAAAAGCCGGATGCTTTAAGCCTAGGGGCCCAGTGAGGAAAGTAAACAATGAAAAATAAGATATTCTAGGAACAGTAACAACATTAAAATATATCCCTATATAAACTATAAAAACTTTAACAAAACAAGAGGAAGAGAAATTAGATAGAATAGTGTACCCTACATACATACACACACATGTATATATATGTATATATATATATATATATATATATATATATATATATATATATATATATATATATATATATTATATATGTATATATACAGTATATATATATATATATATATATATATATATATATATATATATATATATATATATATATATATAAGTACTCAGTACCCAACCCATGACCTAATATATCACCAAATGGCATATATATATATATATATATATATATATATATATATATATATATATATATATATATATATACAGTATATATGAGTACTCAGTACCCAACCCATGACTAATATATCACCAAATGGCAATTACACTCTGACATCGTCAAGGGTGTATCTCTGAGATCTGAGACAAATACACTTACATTAACTGAACGAGTACTGGAGACAGATGGCTCTTATCATCTCCTGGAGAAGCTGTCTGGTGATGGTAGTGATGATAGATGGCTTTGTTGTATTATTGATGACGGTGCTGATGACAGTTATTATGGTTGTAATGGTGATTAAAGTTGTGATTGCTGTTACGATGGATGTAATTGTAAATGTAGTTGTGATGGATGTTATGATTATAGTGATAGTATTTATTATAATATTTTCTATGATATTATTCTCTTTCCGAGTGGGGATACCATAACGTGGTGGAAGGGTTCGCGTATTGCCGTGATCAACAAAACTGTACTAGTCAGGGTCTCCCATACTAGGTTGGTTTGCAGTGGGCTATTAGACGAAAATCTCCGCACTAGTGAGCGTGGTGATGAAAACTGGTCAAATCTCTGACATGAAATGACATACCCTGAGGCTTTTGTCCTGCAATGGACTAGAAACAGTTGAATTTGTTGTTGTTTCTGTTGTTATTTGTGTTGACTTTCAATGGCTTAAAGAAGTTCGTGGGGTAATGATGATGATAGTGAACGTGTTGGCGATGGTGAAAACTTTGATACTGATGATAGTGTTTATAAGGGAGAGGATAGTGTATTAATTAAAGTGACGATGGTGATAATGATCGTGTTTGTAGGGGAGATGTGGATTTTATGGTGATGAGAAATTTTGGTTAGAAATTATTACTGTGATGGAGATGATGATTATGATGATAGTCATGGTGATTATGGTAATGAAAAGATGCTGATTAGTATGGTGGTGAAAGTGATGATTGTGATGAATATAATGGAAGTGACAATGATAGCGGTGGCCTTAATAATGAAATTTGATGATGATGATGACATCTGTGATAGTGTTAATGATAAATGGATTATTGATATACTGATGATGATGATTGGGATGACAGTGACAATGGTGATTAAAGAGACTGATGAAAATGATGGTGATGATAAGAGTAATAATAACATTTAAGGCGTTTTGGTGGCCTGTTGGTAACGTCCTTGCCTGGTGATCACCAGACTGGGGTTCGAGTCCTGCTCAAACTCTTTAGTTCCTTTGGTCACTGCAACCTCACCATCTTTATGAGCTAAGGATGGGAGTATTTGGGGGAGTCTATAGGCCTATATGTTGAGTCATCAGAAGTTATTGCCTGGTCCTTCCTGGTCCTAGCTTGGTTGGAGACGGGGCTTGAGGGCTGATCATATGTATATATGGTCAGTCTCTAGGGCATTGTCCTGCTTGCTAGGGCAATGTCACTGTCCCTTGCCTCTGTCATTCATGAGTGGCCTTTAAACCTTTTGATGGTTATGATAAAAAGTGACAAATTGTTTTAATGATGATGATAGTAGATATGATCTTGATAATAGTGCTGATGATGGTGACGATGATGATACGAGTATGAAGATGATAAGGGACGAAATATCAACGATGGTGGTCACTGTAACGTGAATGATGATGGTGAAAGGGATAATAGTGATGATGTTGGGTTTGGCGACGACGAGGAATGTTTACTTTTGCCTCTGTCATATTTTCGATCAAGATCTCTAGAGCTCTGTCAACACAGTTCGATTTTTTACTTTGTCAGTCTTTTTTTCTTGCTTATTTTTTCTTCCTCCTTTTCCGCCTTCATTTCTAGTTCTATTTCCTCGTTTTCTTCCCTCTGTCCCTTTTCTTTTCCTTAGTTGTTATCTGCCTCCTTCCTATTTTTCGTTCATCTCTTTCTTTTTTCTTGTTTGCTTTTTCTTCCTCCTCTTCCGCCTTCTCTTCTTGTTCTATTTCCTTGTTTTCTTCCCTGTGTCCATTCTCTGTTTCTTATCCGTTTTCTATCTCTTTCTTCCCTCCCCCTTCTCTTGTTCTATTTCCTCGTTTTCTTACCTCTGTCCCTTCTCTGTTTCTTAGTTATGTCTCCTTCCTTTCCCCTTCTCTTCTTGTTCTATTTCCTTGTTTCTTCACTCTGCCCCTTCTCTTTTCATTAACTATTATCTCTCTTCTCTTCCTTCCCCCTTCTCTTCTTGTTTTATTTCCTTGTTTTCTTCCCTCTGTTCCTTCTCTGTTTCCTAGGTGCTATCTGTCTCCCTCTTCCTATCACGTTCTCTTCTTGTTCTATTTCCGAGTTTTCTTTCTCCTTTTTAGAACAAAATAGGAGGATCGAAGAACAAAGCGATAAGTACATTATTATTATTATTATTATTATTATTATTATTATTATTATTATTATTATTATTATTATTATTAACTAAGCTACGACTCTAGTTGGAAAAGCAGGATGTTATCAACCCAAGGGCTCCTACAGTGAAAAATAGCTCAGTAAGGAAAGGAAATAAGGTAATAAACAAATTATATGAGAAGTAATGAACTATTAAAACAGATCTTTCATATATAAATTATAAAAAGAGACTCATTTCATCCAGATCAACATAAAAACATATGCTGCAAGTTTGAACTTTTGAAGTTTTACCGATTCAACTACTCGATTAGGAAGATCATTCAACAACTTGGTCACAGTTGGAATAAAACTTCTAGAATATTGTGTAGTATTGAGCTTCCTGATGGGTAAGGCCTAATTATTAGAATTAACTGCATGCCTAGTATTACGAACAGGTTGGTAGGCATGCATATATATATATATATATATATATATATATATATATATATATATATATATAATATATTATATATATATATATATATGTATATATATATGTATATATATATATATATATATATATATATATATATATATATATACACCCTCCCACACACACACACACATATATATATATATATATATATATATATATATATATATATATATATATATATATATATATATATATATATATATATATATATATATATATATAACTGCCTGATTAAGAGGATCATTTCAGAAACTGGTCACAGCTGGAATAAAACTTCTAGAATACTGATTAATATTGAGCCTTGTGGTGGAAAAGGCAATATTTGAACTGGTGTCAGCACTGGAAAGGCTAATGACATATTTTGAGAGGCTTATGGCAACTATAAAGTGGTTCCACGCGCTAATAGGCGAAAGTTCTCGTCTGCCTCAATCAACTTATTTCCTAGGGCCTTCTCCTCCAAGAGGTCTCTCTTTAGTGTTCTATTCTCTTCTTTAACACACCTCGTAAGAATTGCCTCCTTTGTTTCTACCTGAAAAGCCTTTTTTAAAACGATCTATAAACAAAAGCGTAAGCGAAACCCGATCTACCCTATCAGGTAGCGCCACAGAAGAGACGGGAACAGAAAGCAGCCGAACAGGTGCTAAACAGAACGCAACCCAACACGTTTATATCGTGTACAGGTTTGTAGGGAAGGGTAGGAGAGATTATTATAAGTAGGGGTGACGAGCGGACATGACTAAGAGAAATAGTGAGAATGTCTTTCTAAAAGAATAAGTTTATACTGTTATAGTTTGTACCTTGAAACGGGCGTTACTTATAGAAATGATGGCTTCAGTGGAACGCAGGATGAAAATGACTTTCGGATTTTAGTGATAATGTGAAGAATTCATCTTGCAATGGTACATACATATTTGAATGTTGATAGAGGCAAATATTATATATATATATATATATATATATATCATTAGAGAAGGTGGCGGCAGCCAGTAATTTGCATTTTTCAAAGTGGACAGGGAAATAGGCAGTTCTAAAATTCCATTTATTATATATCCCGACGTTTCGTGATTGTCATTATCACATCTTCCAGGGCTACAAATAAGAAGTACATATATAACATTAAGAAACAGTATTAAAAAATATACAAATATAAAAAAATATAAAAAGTAAACATTAGTAAAAAACTAAAAATTCAAGTAAAAATATACATAAAACAGAAGTGGAACCAACCTCGCAGAAGCGCATATAAAAACTGAATGGCATCAACAATTACAGAACAAAATAAAGAAATCTATGACAAGTACAATTGAGTGGAGGAAGTTTGGGCGTTTAACGACGGAACCAGTGTTTTAATAAAAATTGACTCCAGAATAGGCAAGTCATGGTAATTAGATACCTGTCCTATAATGCTAAAATCTTTATTGTCTATATTTATTTTGCAAAATTTAAAATTGTAAAAACAAGAGCTATAAAAATTCATGGATTTTGCTAATTCACAGCACAATAATATAAAGTTCACAATAGAAAAGGAGGAAGGAAATAAATTAAATTTTTTAGATGTGTTAGTTTCTAGAGAGAGAGAAGGTTTTAATACCACGGTTTTTAGAAAAAAGACTTTTACTGGATCAGGTTCGAATTTTTATAGCTCTTGTTTTTACAATTTTAAATTAAACTCTATTTTTACTCTTCTCCACAGAGCATTCCTTCTTACTTCTAGTTGGGAATATTTTCATACTGAAGTGCTTTACTTATGTGATTATTTTAAGAAAAACTGTTTCCCGACTAAATTATTTTTTAAGCATCTCAACAAATTTTTAAATGATAAATTGGCTCAGCCTCCAAAAATAACAACAGTACCTAAGCTCAAATTTTATGCGAGTTTTCCTTTTATGCATGATGATTCCTTTAGACAGAAGTTTACAAAAATCATACAACAACATTTTCCAGCTGTTGTAGTAAACTTAATTCCCAAGAATCCTCTCACAGTTGGCTCGGTTTTTCGCTTTAAGGATCGATTGAGTCCTTTGATGTCCTCTGGTGTAGTGTATCGATATATTTGCCCAAAGTGTAACTCTGGGACCTACGTAGGATCTACCAAGAGGTTGTTGAAGGTCAGTATTGACTCTCATAGAGGTGTTAGTTTTCGAACAGGTTGCAGAATATCCAATCCAGAACATTCAAATATTCGCAATCATACTAAAATTTGCAAAATAAATATAGACAATAAAGATTTTAGCATTATAGGACAGGTATCTAATTACCATGACTTGCCTATTCTGGAGTCAATTTTTATTAAAACACTGGTTCCGTCGTTAAACGCCCAAACTTCCTCCACTCAATTGTACTTGTCATAGATTTCTTTATTTTGTTCTGTAATTGTTGATGCCATTCAGTTTTTATATGCGCTTCTGCGAGGTTGGTTCCACTTCTGTTTTATGTATATTTTTACTTGAATTTTTAGTTTTTTACTAATTTTTACTTTTTATATTTTTTTATATTTGTATATTTTTTAATACTGTTTCTTAATGTTATATATGTACTTCTTATTTGTAGCCCTGGAAGATGTGATAATGACGATCACGAAACGTCGGGATATATAATAAATGGAATTTTAGAACTGCCTATTTCCCTGTCCACTTTGAAATATATATATATATATATATATATATGTGTGTGTGTGTGTGTGTGTATTTATTTATTTATTTATAAAAAAAACGACAACAACAAATGTAGCTGTTTTTAGTCCACTGCAGGGGAAAGGCCTCAGCCATGTTAATCATGTCTATGGTTTGGCCAGTTTTCATGAGAACGCTGGGTAGTGTGGGTTGGTGATGGTGTTTTCTTCTGATCGCACACAACAAACCAGCTAAGTATTGTTGGACCTGAACTAGTACAGCTTTACTGATCATATATGTATATATATATATATATATATATGTGTATATATATATATTTATCTATATATATATATATATATATATATAGATAAATATATATCTATATACTGTATATATGTGAGTGTAACATAAGCTAGGTACAAATCAAAGAACTCTGGAAAGAATAATGATGGGAATAACACTAAGAGACAGAAAAAGAACAGCATTTATACGAGAGCAAACTAAAGTAGAGGATATTCTAACATCATGCAATAAAAATAAATGGACATGTTCAGGACATATAATGAGAATGACACATAATAGATCGATATTAATTTTAACAGAATAGGTCCCTAGAGATTGTAAAAGACGCAAGAGGGAAGAGAAGACGATGGATCGACGGACTAAGGGAGTTTACGGGCGTGGACTGGCATAGAAAGACCATAAACAGATGCAAGTTGAAGGACATGTCTGAGACCTTTGTTCTGTAGTGGATTAATAACGGCTGATGATGATGATGATGTTGATGATGATGATGATGATGATGTATAGTATGTATATGTTGTGGTGCCAACAATCTCACCTGTAAAGAATTTCATTGAAAACATGGGGTTAATCCATTCAGGTGCAACCCGTATTGAAAGGGAAAACAGAATATTAAATGTCACATGAGATCAGACGGATTTACGGTTTGTGTTCCTAGAACAATCTTTATGTTAAAGTTTGACGAATTATTGATAGCATCATTATTATTCATTATTATTAATTGCTAAGCTACAACCCTAGTCGGAAAAGCAGGACGCTAGAAATCCAAGGGCTCCAACAGGGGAAAATAGCCCAGTGAGGAAAGGAAATAAGGAAATAAATAAACTACAAGAGAAGTAATGAACAATTAAAATGAAATGTTTTAAGAACTGCAACAACATTAATATGAATCTCCCATATAAAGATTATGAAAACTTCAAAAAAATACAATTATCAACATATTTGCCCTTGAGGGTTACAGGTTTACATGTTTTCTGGATTCTGAATCTATATGATTTTTTTATTAAGGTTACGCAATTTAATTTTGATTTGTTTTGGTGGGGTTTTATATATATATATATATATATATATATATATAATATTCAAGTTTTTTGCGTCGAGTGCCAAGATATGCAGTTTAATGAATATGGGCAGTTTGTTGGTCAGGTCAGTGACCTAAGTGATGGTTTATAACACCAGTAATGATGATAGTAATAATAACGATATTGATAATTATGATAATATTTTTTCTCAAAAATTATCCAATATTTCAAATAAAATAATGAGTAATGTAGAATAGAGTATAAATCAGTGCTCTAGTTTATAGTGTCTCTATAAGGAAAACCAAGTTTAGCCGGTTGAACAAAGAATAGTGGAGGAGGGAAGGAGACTGGTCGACTTTGGACGAATCGTGACTCATGGCCATTTGCCTCTCTCTCTCTCTCTCTCTCTCTCTCTCTCTCTATCAGTAGACCGAATTCTTAAATGCGTTGGTTTGAAATACTCATCTTTTTGATAATGCATATAGGCTAATGCATCTTAACTTTAGAAATTATAATTCTCTCTCTCTCTCTCTCTCTCTCTCTCTCTCTCTCTCTCAGTAAACCTTATTTGCAAATATACTGGTTCGCAATATTCCATTTGAATGAAAGCAAGCCTCACTAATTGTAACAACAACAACATTTGATACGGAGATTAAATACCGTTATTGTATGTCCCCTTCGTAATGCTCATAGTAATCACCGAAATTACAGTTGAGTTCGATTCCGTTCTAAGGAAAGACTTGTTTATCCGGGGAGGGGAGGGGGGGGGGGGCATTACCTTCTCCCATAAGCCATTTACCGTCAGATTTCAATGGCATTGCGGTATTCAAGGGCAATAAAGGCTTCATCAGCTGGTTGTGTGTATTACTGGTATATGTTTCCATATAACTAGTGTACGAGATCCGTCAAAAATGACAACTGAATGTTTAGATAGATATACACAAACACGCACACATATTTAACCTTTCCTAGCCCCTCCCGCGTTCCTAACTACAACACGGCAGTTTGGGTAATTTGAGGGAGATTGTAGATTCCGAGTATATGTCTCAGGGTAACCCCCTCTCACCAGGGTATGACTACTTCCACGTCCCCTAACCTGAGGGATGGGGAGAGACCGAGTAGTTATATCGTTTGGCATGGCGCTCAGCGATACAGGATATATATATATATATATATATATATTTGTGTGTGTATAGATAGATAGATAGATAGCTAGCCAAGACACCTGCTCTTTATTATATATGGGAGATTGAGAGCGGATAATATAAGATTAAAATGTTTATTTTATAGTAATATATATATATATATATATATATATACATATATATATATATATATATACTGTATGCATATATATACTGTATATATATAATATATATATATATATATATATATACTTTATATACTTTATGGAAGAATAAATGTATAATATAAAATATCAAGTCTGTTTCACAAACAAGGTTGATTGGCCGTCAACTACTTGTGACATATAACAAAGACAGCAATGAAATATCCCATCCAACAACCACAATGGACGGAGCAAAGCATATGAAAAACACGATTACTCGAGAAAGAGAAGACCTCATTGTGTGTCATGCAACAGAAGCCCTTATTCATCTCAATTTACCGCCATGTTGGTTGGAGGTCCCATCCACCGTTTAGATATAAACGTCCCGTTTGCAATTTCGCTCTGATCTTGGAGAGTAGCATAGCAGACCCTGTAATTTGCCTTTAGAGACCTTTCCCTAGAGTGATGGGTGACTTCAGCCGTTGTCATAGCAGTGGTTTCAATCTGACTTCAGCCGTTGTCATAGCAGTGGTTTCAATCTGATTTCAGCCGTTGTTATGGCAGTGGTTTCAATCTGACTTCAGCCGTTGTCATAGCAGTGGTTTCAATCTGATTTCAGCCGTTGTCATGGCAGTGGTTTCAATCTGATTTCAGCCGTTGTCATAGCAATGGTTTCAATCTGACTTCAGCCGTTATCATAGCGGTGGTTTCAATCTGATTTCAGCCGTTGTCATGGCAGTGGTTTCGATCTGACTTCAGCCGTTATCATAGCAGTGGTTTCAATCTGACTTCAGCCGTTGTCATAGCAGTGGTTTCAATCTGATTTCAGCCGTTGTCATGGCAGTGGTTTCAATCTGACTTCAGCCGTTGTCATAGCAATGGTTTCAATCTGACTTC
>NC_090755.1:60749186-60751686 GCF_036898095.1 Palaemon carinicauda
ATATATATATATATATACACACACACACGCATATATATATATATATATATAACACATTTACGCCTATGTACTGTAGCAGTTGAGTACGCATTCGTTTGTTAATATGTGGGAAATCATAAGTGGGCATTCTTAAGTACTGAAGGAGTGGGCGTAGGCGTGCCCCGTGAAGTGTCGGGTGGGTTGGGGTATCTAGTGTGAAGTCAAGGGCCTGCTCGCAAGGGCGTGAATGATACATGGGTATGATATACCCTATTGTTCTGCTGTATTTACTCGCAATTGTTAATCAAAATTTAACTAGTGTAGATATGGTTTCTATTTATGTGCATATATATATATATATATATATACATACATATACATATATATATATATATATATACATACATACATATATACATGCACACGCACACACATACACACATGCATGCACAAACACCTATATATATATATATATATATGTTTGTGTGTGTATATATATATATATGTGTGTGTGTGTGTGTGTGTGTGTTCCTTATGAAGGATATTTAATGAAATTTCAGCTTTGCATGAAAAAGCTTTTTTTTTTTTTTTTTTATAATAATTCACTGAATATAATGCATGCATTAAATGAGACTGCTTGCTATCATGGAATGCATTGTGAGGAAATAATAGAAGTTGTTTGTATGAAAGATGAGATTAATAGACTTTGTTTGTATGAAAGGAGAGATTTATAAGCGCTGCGCGCTTGAGAGTCAAATGGGAGGGCTGACGATATTACTAAATTTATATCTTAGGGTTAGAGTTGATGTCTCCTAGTTGACAGAAGTAGCAGATGAAGAAAAACAGCCTTTGGGCTTTGTCTGTCTGTCTACTTTTGCAAGTCAGGAATTTTTTTTTTTTTTTTTTTTTTCGGTTTCTGAAGACTTATTTTCCATGGTGGACTGTTTAGGGAAATGTAGTTGTTGAACTATTTTGGCCTTTGCCTGAATCGAAGATTATGCGAAGGGTATGTGTTCACCTCTGTCTGTTTGTTAGTTTATTCATTTTTTTTTTTTTTCATGGTTGACTGTTTAGGGAAATGTAGTTGTTGAACTATTCTGCCCTTTGCCAGAATCGAAGATTATGCGAAGGGTATGTGTTCACCTCTGTTTGTTAGTTTATTCATTTTTTTTTTTTTTCATGGTTGACTGTTTAGGGAAATGTAGTTGTTGAACTATTCTGCCCTTTGCCAGAATCGAAGATTATGCGAAGGGTATGTGTTCACCTCTGTCTGTTTGTTAGTTTATTTATTTTTTTGTTTGTTTGTTTTTGAGTAATTTTACACAAAAACTACTGTACCGATTTTTACGTAACTTTGTAGTCATGTTGGTTATGACCCAAGGATGAATATTTAATTTTCCAGATCAAGTATATTAAAATACAGGTACTAAGCAGTACTTTGAAAATAATCGCAATCTTAAGGAAAAGGTAAAAATAGTTGTTTTTTTTTTTTTTTTTTTTTTTTTTTTTTTTTTTTGTGAAGATCGTCACTTCCCATATGGCCTGTGTTGAGAGAAAGGGTAATGTCTAGGTCACACTTGCAGGTCAAAGGTCACGGAAGTATTTGCCACCACTAGACCGTTGAATTTCACAAACGTGTTTTTTACCTTTTTTTTTTTTTTTATTACTATGGAATTTCAAGTAAACAATCAGCCGTCCAAGTAGTAAACACAAAACTGATGCAAGATGAAGTGGTGCAGTGCGAATAAAAAAACAGAAAATAAAGAATAAATCATTATTATTATTATTATTATTATTATTATTATTATTATTATCATAACTTATTGTTGTTATTATTATTATTATTGTTATTATTGTTATTATTATTAGTATTATTATAATTATTATTATTATTATTATTATCATAACTATTATTATTATTATTATTATTATTATTATTATTATTATTATTATTAAGATGAAGAAGAATGTTAAATAAGTAACAAATGAATTATGAAACAAGACTTATGTTAACATGCTTAACAAAAAATCACTTGCACCATGTTTCAACTATTTGATTACGAGGATAATTTCAATATTTATTCACAGCCGGAATGACTTAAGGTAATTCTCTCTCTCTCTCTCTCTCTCTCTCTCTCTCTCTCTCTCTCAGGTCGTGAATAACCGATTAGCTCCATTTGGAACTTCAATGCTCAGACTGATGAAGCCGAAAATGGTTGATGTTGATAAATGATTCTTTCATTCTTTGAAGTTTTGTGGTCTTGATTTTTATAAATCCTGACTTTGTCAAATTGTTATTCTATCCTTTTTTGAAAATTTTACTTTTTGGCTAGTTTAAATAAGAAAATTGTGCCTTTATATAAGAAATCGTGGTCAAACCACACTTTACATTGCTCTTACTAATACTTGACTTTCCAAAGTATTCCCTACCATGGTTACCTAGGGAACTGCCTTTATTCTTCTGTCACCCCCTTTCCATAGTATTCCCTACCATGGTTACCTAGGGAACTGCCTTTATTCT
>NC_090755.1:60769186-60781686 GCF_036898095.1 Palaemon carinicauda
GATCGACCTGGGGGGGGGGGGGGTTCGGGTGAGGGATGGAAGTTCATGGGAATTCCCTTTTTTCGGGTGGACCTTTCACGGTGATCTAATTCGCCTCCTGAAATAGTTTCAATTGCGGTCTCTGGGACGACTGGAACCAGGGAATGGATAGGCAGGGGAGGGGGGGGGGGTGGGGTTTAGCTGGTCAGGGTGGTTGGGAAAGAAGTCTCTCTCTCTCTCTCTCTCTCTCTCTCTCTCTCTCTCAGAGATGTCCCGCTTTGTTCGTTTTATAGTAGTTTCTAATTTTTGGATGCTCAAAGGTATAATTTTTAAGTATATCTACACACACACACACACACACAAATAATATATATATATATATATCACACACACATATATATATATATATGTATATATATTTATATATAATATTATATATATATATATAAATATATATATATATATACTATATATAAAAATATACTATATATATGTATATATATGTATATATGCGCTTTATATGCATTATTCATTTACTTCAAGATACTAAGGTATAACCCTTTAGCTAAGCTATTTATATCTCGATTAGTGAAGTTGTCTGGTCAAAAAGAATGAAGAATTCTTGAATTTCTTTTGCAAGGCCCCATCCTCCCACTATGTCCCTCTACCCTCTGTTTAAAAAAGAAATATGACTCGAAAGTTTCTGTAGCATTCCAGACGAAAATAAAAATGTTTTCTTCTCTTAGCGACGTTACGACTTTAATTTGATTCAATTTATTGGTATTTTTATTCCATTGTTTTCGTAGTTGCTGCAGGAACACGTTTGCAAATTAAAGGTAACATTTTGTGTGGTCTGTACTTGGATAGGTGGGGATTTTCAGGAAGTATGGATACTGCTGCTTATAAGGTCCGTGATAATTCATGTGGCATTTCATGGGGTTAGCAATTTTAGAATGTACATAGTGATGGAAATCTAAAGGTTTATATGTTCTAGCAGTATACAGTACATACACACACTCACTTATATATATATATGTATATATATATATATATATTTATAGATAATATCTATATATATATATATACTGTATATATATATATATATATAAAATCATCATCAGCTGTAACTAGTTCACTACATGACAAAGGCCTCACACATATCTATCTATCTATCTATCTGTATATATATATATATATATATGAGAGAGAGAGAGAGAGAGAGAGAGAGAGAGAGAGAGAGAGAATGTTTGTAAGTGTGTATGATTAGTTTATATACACATTCGTATGCACCCACAGATATAAATGAAATGCGATGTTTTAAACGTCTTATCAATAAACTTTTTTTTAACCATTTCAGGTAAGGGAATGTGAATGCCTACTTGGCAAGAGAGCTGCGCTGCAGTCTTGCTACTACCGGTAAGGTCATTGTATTCTCAATCAATTAATTTAATGTGAGTATCATGAGGGTAGAAATAAAAACAATCTTTTATTTATCAGAATAATTTCGGCCTTTTACGTCTGTTCCATGTGTATTCAGTCTTGAACTTTGCTTCTTGTCTCTATGTTTGGTGGGTTATAATAGGTTTAGTGATTTATTTACACTTTTATATAACCTTTTTTCTTGTATGGTAATTTCTGCCTTTTATGTCTGTTGCAAGAGAATTAGATCTTCAACTTTGCCATTTTCTAGTCCCTGTGTAATAAGTGGGTTATAGTATGTATAGTGAATTATCTACACACTTTTTTTTTCTTTTCTTATATGTTAATTCCATTTTCTGGCGTATTTAGCATCGTCTTGAAATATGAGATCTTAAATTTACACTAAATTAGAACTTCCCTTAGTTATTTGTCGATAACTTTGTTCTACGATTATCAGTTTTTTCCCCCTAAGAAATACCTTTCCCATTGTCATCTTTTTTATTGATGTTGAAGATTTATTTTTATATTTGTTGTTATTGTGGTTTATGAACACTAATATTTTAACAAAGTCTATTGACTTGATTTCAAATTCAAAGAAATTTTTTCTTTAAAGTTGACGCTATTTGTTGTTATTATTGTTTATGTATACTAACTGTAACTCTACATAAAAAAAGATTATTAACTTTGATTTTCCATATTCAAAGAAAATATTTTCTCTAAAATTTACGCTAGTTGTTGTTATTATTGTTTATGAAAACAATTATTTTGGCTTTTAAAAAGTTTATTAACTTGATTTCCCATATTCAAAGGAATATTGTCTTTTAAAATTTTACGCTATTTGTTGTTATTGTTGCTTATAAGTCTACATTAAAAAAAAAAATTGTTAACTCGATTTCCATATTCAAAGGAATATTTTTCTCTTAAAATTTACGCTATTTTTTGTTATTGTTGTTTATAAGTCTACATTTAAAAAAAGAAAAGAAAAGAATATTATCTTTAATTCAATATTTCCCTCGTCACGTTTCATAGTCCACGGCCATGTAGGCCTGGGTCTTCCAACTCTCTTGTGCTTTGTGGAGCCCAACTATAATTTTACATTTTACATTTAGAAAAGTTATGAACTTGATTTCCATATTCAATGAATATTTCCTCTTATATAGCCATGCCTCCCTCCATCATGAGGATCAGTACTACACAGTATTTTAGGAGTTTTATTCCAGCTGTTACCAAGTTGTGGAATGATCTTCCTGATCGGGTAGTTGAATGAGTAGAACTTCAAAAGTTCAAAGTTGGAGCAAATGTTTTTATGTTGACCAGGCTGGCATGAGTCTTTTTATTGTTTATATATGACATTTCTATTTTTGACGTTAATAGTTTATATAGGACATATCTGTTTTGACGCAGTTACTGTTTTTAGAATGATATATTGTTAATTTATTCTCATCATTTATTTATTTCCTTATTTCCTTTCCTCACTCGGCTATTTTTCCCTGTTGGAGCCCTTGGGCTTATAGCATCTTGCTTTTCCAACTAGGGTTGTAGCTTGGCTAGTAATAATAATAATAATAGCTTGAGCGTACTCCACTGAACTACCCCTCCACTTGCTTCCTTCTCTTTTGTTGTTTTGTTGTTTAGTATAATTTCGAAGAACTTGCATGGCAATTGATGACTGCTGTTGCAGTTATCTTTAGTTGTTATGCAAATGCGGTAATATAATGCCACTGCTTCCGGGAGACAATTTCAGCTGTTTATTTATTATTATTATTTTTGGCAAATCAGCCATTAGGGTTTTTTCTTGCGAAAACCGCCATTACGGTAAATTGTTATTTTGTGGTTTGTGTTATGAGTCTAGTTTTTTTTTTTTTTTTTTTTTTTGCTGTCCACGCTCGTGTTGGTTGATTGATTTTATATTTTTTATTGCTGAAATTTTATTTATTTATTTTTTTTTTTAACTGGGCGAGTCAGACCAATGACAACTTTATATCATCTTGGTTTTTTTTTATTCAACTTCGATATGGTGTATGACTGTGCTTATCTTTCCCAGTATATTACTATTATTATTATTATTGTTGTTGTTGTATTTGTTGTTGTTGTTGTTATTATTATTATTATTATTATTATTATTATTATTATTATTATTATTATTATTATTATGCTATTTGAAGTCGGGTATAAATTTAGCTTTGAATATTAATTTTTCTCTTTTTCTTCTTGAGAGAGAGAGAAGAGAGAGAGAGGAGAGAGAGAGAGAGAGAGAGAGATTCCTGCATAATAGAAAACTTTATGGGATATTCAAGAAAATGCATTGAACTTTTGTTGGAGAGAGATTCAAGCTTGAAATGAAGGAGAGAAAAAGCAAGAGAACATTGCACACACTTCCTCAATGCTCAATACACATACCAGGTGTAGCAAAACTGTACAAAGTGAAATAAATAAGTAAAAGAGAGAGAAATATCTCTCCGTTTATCAGCAAAACTGTACGAAGTGAAATAAGTAAAAGAGAGAAAAATATCTCTCAGTTTATCAGCAAAACTGTACGAAGTGAAATAAGTAAAAGAGAGAAAAATATCTCTTCAGTTTATCAGCCAACATTCCTCTAGCAACTCGAAAATGCTGGTATGGGCTCTGTTCGGGGGTATTGGTATGAGGCACAGGGTCAGGAATTGTAAGATTCTTGGCACTAAGATGCCAGGCTAAGTTTTTCTAGAATACTTTTCTGTTTAATAAAAACGGTCGTGATGATAGTGTGACTTTTCTTGTTTTTTTTTTCTGAATGATTTAGTGTATTTATAATTTAATGGATGTTTTAGTGTATTTCCAACTTATGGATGTTTTGGTGTATTTCCAACTTATGAATGTTTAAGTGTATTTCAAAGTTATGATCGTATATTTCCAACTTGTGAATGTTTTAGTTTATATCCAACTTATGAATGTTTTAGTGCATTTCCAACTTATAAATGTTTTGGTGTATTTCAGCTTATGAATATTTAAGTGTATTTCACTCATGAGTGTTTTCGTATATTTCCAACTTGTGAATGTTTTGGTGTATTTCCAACTTATGAATGTTTTAGTGTATTTCCAACTTATGGATGTTTTGGTGTATTTCCAACTTATGAATATTTAAGTGTATTTCAAAGTTATGAGTGTTTTCGTATATTTCCAACTTGTGATGTTTTAGTTTATATCCAACTTATGAATGTTTTAGACATTTCCAACTTGTGAATGTTTTAGTGTATTTCCAACTTATGAATGTTTTAGTGTATATCCAACTTATGAATGTTTAAGTGCATTTCCAACTTATGAATGTTTTAGACATTTCCAACTTGTGAATGTTTTAGTGTATTTCCAACTTATGAATGTTTTAGTGTATATCCAACTTATGAATGTTTAAGTGCATTTCCAACTTATGAATGTTTTAGACATTTCCAACTTGTGAATGTTTTAGTGTATTTCCAACTTATGAATGTTTTAGTGTATATCCAACTTATGAATGTTTAAGTGCATTTCCAACTTATGAATGTTTTAGACATTTCCAACTTGTGAATGTTTTAGTGTATTTCCAACTTATGAATGTTTTGGTGTATTTCCAACTGATGAATGTTATAGTGTATTTCCAACCTATGAATGCTTTAGCGTATTTCTAACTTATGAATACTTTAGCGTATATCCAACTTGTTTATGACGCTGGGAAGGCAATGTGTTGTAACATACTATATTTAGTGACGTCACATGGTGTGCAACAGTTGATATACTGCAATGCACCCTACATTTTATGATATCATTGCACCCATAACTAAACAGTATGATGTTTAGGCTATATAGTTTAGTTTACTGGCGCGTACTGTACTATTTGTGTAGGTATATCACGTACACATAGTTAAAGAGGCTGTATTTATTAAAACATAATTTCCTATAATGTAGTTATATATGGTTTGGAAGATCTTGGAATCTATTTCATCCAAAACTAGATAAGCTGTATTTTATTTTACGATCTATTCATATCCCCTATATAATAAAGAGCTACGTGTGTGACTATATATATATATATATATATATAGATAGATAGATATATATATATAGATATATATATATATATATATACAGTATATATATATATATATATATACATACAGTATATATATATACATATATATATAATATATATATATTTATATATAAATACAGTACAGTATATATATACTCACACACACACACACACACACACATATATAATATATATATATATATCCGGTCACGCTCAGTGACATTGCCAGACGTGTGACTACTCGATCACTCCCCATCCCTTGGGTTCGGGGAAGGGAAGTAGTCATACCCTAGATAGATGGGCTAACACGAGATATACTCTGGGAAAACATCAATCTGTGTGTGCATGCGTGTGCATGTGTATCTAAATATTTATTCTTGGTCATGTATATTCATATGCACTGTGTGCAGGTTATCCTTCTTTTATGAGTAATATAGTTATGACACATTCCTGTTTATTTTTTTTCGCCATGATCATCTCGAAGATAAACAGTATCATAGCTTTTCCATACACACATAAAGCTGGAATGACACTATACTCAAATTTTTTTAATGAGACAGGTTTGCACCGACTCGAAGGGTTGCCCTTTTAGCTCGGAAAAGTTTCCTGCTATCTGATTGGTAAGAATTATCTTGTCCAACCAATCAGCGATCAGGAAACTTTTCCGAGGTAAACGGGCACCCCTGCGAGTCGTTGCAAATCTGCCTCACTAAAAAGAATTGACTATAGTTATAGCTTGCTCTAGGTTTCCACCAACCTCCAACCGATGCTCACGAACGAAAGTGTTGTAGAGTTACACTATGCGATCTCGTGGTTCGAGGAGCAAATAGGAAAAAGAGCAAGAAAAATTGATCAGTTGACATCATCATAGCGCAAAGAAATGTTCTGTGTTACAGTAATATGTATCAAGTGAATTGAAGAATTCTACGACTACCACAGGATGAACACGGCAGATTTTTATTATCTCTGGAGGCTTGTTGGACCCAAGATTGCCTCCATGTAAACTGCACGTTTTACTGAAGCCTAGGAGGATAAGACTGATATGTATTTCCCAACTAATTGTATAATTTAAAAAAATACCCCTCTTCAAAAAAAAAAAAAAAAAAAAAAAAAAAAACTGAAAAACAGTCTCGTCGGGCATTGCAAATAATAGTTATGCATAACGTGTAGCTTAAAACAATGAAAAATAATTGAAATCCTCTGAGAAAATAAATGGTCCTTGGTTGATATGTATCTTCTCTAGAGAATGTTATTATATATTATTATTATAACTTGCTAAGCTACAACCTTAGTTGGAAAAACAGAATGCTATAAGCCCAGGGGCTCCAACAGGGAAAACATCCCAGTGAGGAAAGGAAAAAAGGAAAAATAAAATATTTTAAGAACAGTAACAACATTAAAATGAATATTTCCTATATAAACTGTAAAAACTTTAACAAAACAAGAGGAAGAGAAATTATATAGAATAGTGTGCCCTAGGGTACCCTAAAGCAAGAGAACTCTAACCCAAGACAGTGGAAGACCATGGTACAGAGGCTATGGCACTACCCAAGACTAGAAAACAATGGTTTGATTTTGGAGTTTCCTTCCCCTAGAAGAGCTAACGTCACTTTCATTAAGAAATGAAAAAATGTTAGATTAGGAAATCCGGCCTTGCTTCCTAATGGGTAATGTTACGGCTTCTTCATTTCCTGTTTGTCTTGCCGTGGCTTTGCCATATAAGCTCATTTCTTTATTGGGTTTGTATGGCCGTGGACGTCATTTTGGTCTATAATATCTATCTATCTATCTATCTATCTTTATATATATATATATATTATATATATATAGACACATAAAATATATACACTGTATATATATACAATATGTGTATGCAATATATACATTTATATATATAGGTATATATATACAATATATATATATATATATATATATATACACATCTTTCTTTCTGAGTGGGTATACCTTAACATAGTGAAAGGGGTTATGTATCGAAATGATCAGCAGAGCTGTACAAGTCATGGCCAGTCGTACTAGGTAGGTTTGCTGTGATTGATCAGACTAAAGGCTGCCACCATCACCAATCCCCAGTTGGCAGCGTGTTGATGAAAACTGTCTTATTTCTGTTTAGTCTTACCCCATTTATTTTCTTTTTCTTCCTCCTCCTCCTCCTCCCCCTCCTCCTCCTCCTCCTCTTCTTCTTCTTCTTCTTCTTCTTCTTCTTCTTCTTCTTCTTCTTCTTCTTCTTCTTCTTCTTCATCAGAAGGTGGTGAGTGGTCCTTGAAAATGACATATCCTCAGTAAATATTTCATGACTTTAAGTTGAACTTCTTTGGGTAAGAAAGGATGGTCTCGTATAAAAATCGAAAAAAAATTCCCCTTCTGACGCCTTTTTCTGAGAGAGAGAGAGAGAGAGAGAGAGAGAGAGAGAGAGAGAGAGAGAGAGAACCTTTCTCCTGTCTTTTACGTATATTTGATCTGTAATCCATCATGTTGAGATCAAATTATCTTGATCAACTCCGAGGGGGGGGGGGGAGAAATAGGGAGAGAGATGTTATGAAGATAGGGAGCACTAGGAGGGGTAATTCAAACCACCCCCTCTCTCCCTCTCCCCTCATTTTTCTTAGCCCTCTTCCTCTCTCTTGATAAGGTCCAGTTGGGTCAATAAACCTAGACAATGTGAGCACCAGGTGTTGGTGGTCTGGTGTAGTCTTGGTTTCGGCTAGTTGATAGGGAGACGTCTATGGCCCTCAAAGGGGTAGAGAGAGAGAGAGAGAGAGAGAGAGAGAGAGAGAGAGAGAGTTGTTTGTTCTCTTGTTAGTCTTCAGCATACATACCGCCACCAATGAATTTTGGGGGGGGGGGGTATATTTACTCCCCTGTTTGTCTGTTTGTTTGTGAACAACATCCTAGCTACAATTGTACTCATAGAGTATTGGAACTTTCAGGGATTAATGGTTATGTTGAGACGCGGAAGTGATTCAGTTTTGAAAGTCCCAGGTCAAAGGTCAAGGGCATGGTCGAGCAGAAGTTTGTCACCCAGACTTCAAATACGCCTACGGTCTTAATTGATTCTGGAAAAGGCAAGCTGTTTTTTCGAGAAATAAGCTTCCGTGGTGGAGGTATGCACTCTCAGAGTGCTTTTTTAGTTAGCTATGAGAAGGAAATTTCTTTATTATTATTATTATTATTATTTAATATTATTATTATTATTATTATTATTATTGTTGGAGTGGCTCAGACCCTCGTTTGACCTTTTGAGTGACTTTTAGTAGATTTTCAAGGTCACATACATGATTTATTGGCCCATGCATCACCTTTATTATTTTACCAGTTTTTTTCACACAGAATTGAGCCAATTGCTAGACTGAATGATTGTAGAAATAAGGGTGGAAGAAAGAGGGCAGACCTACTTGTTCCTATTGTAACTACTAAATAATGTCGGTTTTTTAAGTATTAAAGATCAGATATGCCTCGGTTTTCTTTCTTCTATTACGTTGTTACTCTATCTGTAAAATCATTCTCAAGAGTGTATTCTTGTAATTTTTTAAAGATATGGCGACATACAGTACACAATGAGCTTATATATATATATATATATATATAAGCTCATTGTGTACTGTATGTCGCCATATCTTTAAAAAATTACAAGAATACATACTCTTGAGAATGATTTTACAGATATTCTCTCTCTCTCTCTCTCTCTCTCTCTCAATGCCTCCCGTGCTCCAGTAATGGAGCAAACGATTACGGGGGGTGTAGCTCCTTTGGAGAAAAATTACCAATCGTGAAGCTTTCTTATTGTTATTCTCTCTTTCGCTCGTTTTCTGCATTTGGAAAGTTGCCTTTCCTATTGTCGCTGAATTCATGTTACATTGGGCTCCGTAATTTGCGGTTAGAGAGAGAGAGAGGGAGAGAGAGAGAGAGAGAGAGAGAGAGAGAGAGATGATATGTTAAGTTGAAAGGCAATGACGATTTGAGAAGACGTTATTAAATAAATATAATAGTTTTTTACAGGAGAGAGAGAGAGAGAGAGAGAGAGAGAGAGAGAGATGATATGTTAAGTTGAAAGGCAGTAACGATTTGAGAAGACGTTATTAAATAATTATAATAGTTTTTTACAGGAGAGAGAGAGAGAGAGAGAGAGAGAGAGAGAGAGAGAGATCACTTGGGGCTTCGATAGGATGTTAGAGATGTAGTCAAGTTTTGTTTTGAAATGTTCATATATTTTCCCATTGTTTATATTTATTTTGATTTGTTTTATATTTGCCAGCTTTTTATATTTTTCTTTTCATTATCGGATATACAATAATTACCCGTTTTTTCTCTTTTTTTTCTCTTTTTTTTTTCCCTTAAACTATATGCATAATCCCATGAAAAGATTGGTATCAAATTACAATTCTCTCTGCTATTTTTACCTGTTGGAGCCTTAGGGCTTATAGCACCCTGCTTTTCCAACTAGTGTTGTAGCTTAGCCAGTAATAATAATAATAATAATAATAATAATAATAATAATAATAATAACAGCCCATGAGCTGATAGCATCCTTTTTCAGCGAGGGTTGTAGCTTTGCTAACAACAACAACAACAATAATAATAACAATAATGATAATGATAAAGATGATGATAATGATAAAGATGATGATAATAATAATAATAATAATAATAATAATAATAATAATAATAATTTACTCTTCTTAAATTCTGGTGATTTCATTTAATTCCACTTCGTTTACATTTTGATACCTATTACTATTTACGAGAAGCTTATATGAATTCAAAATACATTTTGATTTGTCGATTAGAGACTTAGGTTCTTAAAATTGTGATCATAAGTATGTTCGTATGTTTGTAACCCAACGCACGCTCGGCGGTTTCCATAGCAACAGATTAATCGCTCGCGATGCTTAATTAAAGTCCTTAGATTCGGGTAAATGGAGATTATTGAGGGGGGGGGGGGGGCAGGTTGGAGAATGTGAATTAGAAATTATGATGAGCTTCATGATTGCAAAAAAAAAAAAAAAATGAGATTGCAAAAAAAAAAAAAAAATAGATTGTTTATGACTTTGTTATTGAATAGATTGACTTGTGATATTTGGGTAAATTGGTTGATGAAGAATGGAAATGGAAACAGACTGATAATGGTAAAGGAAGTAGACAGGTTGATATAGAATGGAAATGTAAAAGGATTAATAATTGAAAAGGAATTAGACTGATGAATGGAAATGTAAACAGGCTGATAATTGAAAAGTAAGTAGACAGGTTGATAAAGAATGAAAATGTAAAAAGACTGATAAGTGAAAAGTAAGAAAATGGGTTGAGGAAGAATGAAAATGTAAATAGATGGATAATTGTAAAAGGAAACAGGTTGATAAAGAATGGAAATGTAAACATACTGATAAATGAAAAAGAAGTATACTTTGGATACTTCAAACAGGAAAAACAACAAAGTGGAAAGCCCAAGTTCGTCCTACAAAATACCTTTCCTTGAAGGCAAACGCCCTCACCGCCTAGTACGTTAATGAAGAGGTAAACCCCGAACATTACCGGAACACAAACAAATATTACAGACGTTAAATCCCCTGGAGCCAAACGAAATAAACAAAATGTCCAAATAGTTCTCGTAATGGTAAAGAAAGCTCATGTAAAATGGCTTCTCCACATGTTTGCATTCGGTAGCATTGGAGAGAAAGCTTAAGTCGTGTCATGGGATCCGGATGACTTATCGCCTGAATGGCGGGAAATGATATATCGCCTGGATGGCGGGAAACGATATATCGCCTGGATGGCGAGAAACGATATATCGCCTGGATGGCGGGAAACGATATATCGCCTTGATGGCGGGAAATGATATATAGCCTGGATAGCGGGAAATGATGTATAGCCTGGATGGCGGGAAACGATATATCGCCTGGATGGCGGGAAATGATATATCGCCTGGATGGTGGGAAACGATATATTGCCTGGATGGCGGGGAAACGGTATATCGCCTGGATGGCGGGGAATGATATATCGCCTGGATGGCGAGAAACGATATATCGCATGGATGGTGGGAAACGGTATATCGCCTGGATGGCGGGGAATGATATATCGCCTGGATGGTGAGAAACGATATATCGCATGGATGGCGGGAAATGATATATCACCTGGATGGAAACGGTATATCGCCTGGATGGCGGGAAACGGTATATCGCCCGGATGGCGGGGAATGATATATCGCCTGGATGGCGAGAAACGATATATCGCATGGATGGTGGGAAACGGTATATCGCCTGGATGGCGGGGAATGATATATCGCCTGGATGGCGAGGAAACGATATATCGCATGGATGGCGGGAAATGATATATCACCTGGATGGAAACGGTATATCGCCTGGATGGCGGGAAACGGTATATCGCCCGGATGGCGGGGGACTGATATATCGCCTGGATGGCGAGAAACGATATATCGCATGGATGGCAGGAAACGATATATAGCCTGGATGGCGTGAAACGATATATAGCCTGGTTGGCGGGAAACGATATATCGCCTGGATGACGGGAAACGATATATCGCCTGGATCTCGGGAAACGATATATAGCCTGGATGGCGGGAAACAATATATCGCCTGGATGGCGGAAAATGATATGCCGCCTGGATGACGGGGAAACGATATATCGCCTGGATGGTGGGAAACGATATATCGCCTGGATGGCGGGAAACAATATATCGCCTGGATGGCGGGAAACAATGTGGGCTTAACTTAGCATTTCATTTCACATATTTATATTATTGATAGTCTGTAGATGTTTATTGTTATAAAATTGCAATTATAGATATTGTTTTTGTTGTTATTGTTTATAAAATTGCAATTATAGTTATTTATTTTGTTGGTATTATTTATTCATATATTTATTGATTTAAAAGATTTTTGGAGATGGCACCATTCCACTTTGATTTAACGAGGTGGCGCAGCAAGATGGAGAGAAAGAGAGAAGTTGTTGAGATGTGGGGAGTGGTGCGGATTAGCTCCTTTGATTTCACATTTCGTCGTTGATGGTTGCGGGTTAGCGCTCC
>NC_090755.1:60786107-60803607 GCF_036898095.1 Palaemon carinicauda
CCATATTCTCTTTTTTTTCTTGTGTGAAAATTATTGTTAATTCCTTTTTACTTATTTCCTTTTGGATAATGTGTTCATTTTTTTCTGACACTTTTAAATTGAATTTGCATAAACTCATTAAAGGTTTAAAGGCCGCTCATGAATAGCAGAGGCAAGGTACAGTGAATTTGCTCTATCAAGCAGGACAATACCCTAGAGACTGACCATACATACGTATGATCAGCGCCCAAGTCCCCCTCTCCCCCCAAGCTAGGAACAAGGAGGGCCAGGCAATGTCTGCTGATGATTCAGCAGATAGACCTATAGGGTCTCCCAAACCCCCATCCTTAGGTCACAAGGATGGTGAACTTGCAGCAACCAAAGAAACTAACGAGTTTGAGCGGAACTCGAACCCAGTCTGGCGTTCAGAAGTCAGGGACGTCACGACGTCGGCCACCACAACCAAAGGTTACATTAATTCAAGAGTTAAGATGTCAAAAAAAAACAGGGATCGAGTCCAAAATCATTTAATTTATATACTTAACGATAAGGCTGTTATTATTATTATTATTATTATTATTATTATTATTATTATTATTGTTATTGTTGTTGTTGTTGTTGTATTATTACAAGCTAAGGTATAACCCTTGTTGTACAAGCAGGATTCTATAAGCTCGAGGGCTGCAACACGTAAAAATAGTCTTGTGAGGAAAGGAAACAAGGTAATAAACTTCAAGAGAAGTAATGAACAATTAAAATGAAATGTTTAAAAAACTGGAACATTAGAAAAGACCTTTCATTATTATTATTATTATTATTATTATTATTATTATTATTATTATTATTATTATTATTATTATTACTTTTTTTCTTTTAAGCTAAGCTACAGCCTTACTTGGAAAAGCAGTATGCTATAAGCCCAAGGTCTTCAGCAGAAGAAAATAGCCCAGTGAGGAAAGGAAACAAGGAAATAAACTACAAGAGAAATAATTAACACTTAAGATAAAATGTAAAAAATAGGAACATTGAAATAGACCTTTCAATATATAAACTATAGAAAATAAAAAAAAATAAAAACACAAAAGGAGGAAAAATAAGACAGAATAGTGTGCCCAAGTTTCATTCCTGTCCCAAAGTGAAATAATATAATTTATACGTGATGAAATGTCATCTTCCCTCGACCTTGTATTGACCTTGCCAAGAGACAGGTACTGACAGTTGCTTATAATACGAATCTAATAAATGAATAAAGGAATAAAGAAGCCTCTCAACATCTCTGAAGGTCGGGATGACTAAGCTCTGTTGTGATTATGAAATGAAATTCCATGTTTTTTTTTTTTTTTTTTTTTTTTTGCGACATAAAGGAAATGTTTACTTAAGAGTTTTTCTTGTATGCATTTCGTTGTTGTTATGCACGATTTGTTTGTTAATAATGACAACTTCCCTTACGTAATGAAGAGATACATTATGAAATGAAATTCGATTTTTTTTTTTTTTTTGCTTAAACATTCAAAGAATACGTTTACTTGAGAGTTATTTTCTATGTATTTCCTTGTTGTTATGCACGATTTGTTTGTTAATAATGACAACTTGCCTTAAATAATGGAGAGATACTTGTCTTCGATTTTTGGACGCCACCAAGACCTTGTCTAATCAGTATATTATTATATTTCCTTCTGTCTTTCCTGTCACGCTCAGTGGCATTGCCAGACGTACGATTACGCGGTCTCTCAGTCCTTTGGGTACGGGAGAGGGAATATACATACTGTGTTCGATTTTGGACGCCACTAAGACATTGTTTATTCAAAATATGGAAGATAAGATAAGTGTAGTCCTGAAGAAAATGCCTGGGGGGGGGGGGGAACCACCCACCATGTGCTAAAATGTGATTCTGAAGTTCGGAGAGCTATTCATGATAATGGGGAAAAAGTTTCGTTACGATGGGGTATCTATAACATACGTGATAGGTACCACGTGATCACCTGCTACCACTGTCAGAGGTATGGACATCTTGAAAAAGATTGCAAGTCTAAGAATGAAGATAAAGTCTGCGGGAAATGTTCTGGGAGACACTCCACCAGGGAGTGTAATTCAGAAGATTCAAAAAGTAAAAACTGCACAAAGTTAAACAGACCAAGTGACCATACAGTAAATTCTAGAGACTGCAATGCTTTTGACTTGGAATTGAAAAGACTAGCGGAAAATATTGATCTTGGAATTGAAAAGACTAGCGGAAAATACTGATCTTGGTTACTAGGGATGTCATAAACTGTGGCTATGCAAATATACAATCTGTAGGTAATAATTCGAGAATTGATAAACGGGAAATATTTAGATATGCTAGCATTATCTGAAACATGGCTAAATAACTTGGACAAGGCAAAGATCACTGAAATGACGCCCCCCCCCCCACACACACACACACACACATGCCGCCTTTCACATACCGAGAGAAGGTAGGTCTGGTGGGGGTGTTGGACTCTTTATTCATAAATGTTACTCAAATCTCAAAACGTTGAAAAGAATTAGTGTTTAAATACTCTGAACGAACAAGGTAAAACGACAGTGGAGGTCCTGTAGAGAGTGGGGATCCCCTGCTGTATGGGACCGGAAAAGCAGCCATCAAAGTAAAGTAATATATATATATATATATATATATATATATATATTCTTTCTGTCCGTTCACGCTCAGCGGCATTACCAGACATATGACCAATCGGTCTCCTTCCTTTAGTAGGGGAGAGGGAGTAGTCATACTCTGGTGAGAGGACGTACTCCGAGAGACATACACTCGAAACCCACAATCTCCCACAAATTACCGAAACTGCCATGTTGTATTTAGGAAAGGGGGAGGGATGGGAAGGCTTAAATCTGTGTACTTATCTAAATATTTATTCTTTATTTTTTACGGCTTGGATACACTATAGTCCATTTCTTTTAGCGAGTCATATTTGCACCGACTCGCAGCGGTGCCCTTTTAGCTCGGAAAAGTTTCCTGATCGCTGATTGGTTGGACAAGATCATTCTAACCAATCAGCGACCAGGAAACTTTTCCGAGCTAAAAGGGCACCGTTGCGAGTCGTTGGAAATATGACTCACTAAAAGAAATGGACTATAGTAATAATAATAATGAGTGTAATTTATTATAGGATACTTCCTTACGGGCAATATGGAACTATAGTAATTCGGGTTGTTACAATTGGGAGCTGCTCAGTAATCGTGGCTACTACAAATTAGCTGCAAATTAGGCTACCTGTATTCTAAGACCTTCCGACGGAAATCCGCTTCGGACAGTGTTAAATATGGTATGGAAGGAACACTGTCTTGTGTAATTTAAGACGAGAGGGAGAGGATTGTTAAAGTTTTTATAGTTTATATAGGAGTTATTTGTTTCAGTGTTGTTGCTGTCCTTAAAGTATTTTAATTTTCCTCGTTTCCTTTCTTCACTGGGCTATTTTCCCTGTTGGGGCCCCTGGGCTTATAGCATTCTGCTTTTCCAAGTAGGGTTGTAGCTTAGCAATTAGTAATAATAATAATAATAATAATAATAATAATAATAAGAGAGTAAAGACTTATTATTATTATTATTATTATTATTATTATTATTATTATTATTATTATTATTATTACGTGCTAAGTTATAAGCCTAGTTGGAAAAGCAGGATGTTATAAGCCCAGTGGTTCCAAAGGGGGAAAATAGGCCAGTGAAGAAAGGAAAAAAGGAATAAAAAGCATATAAGAACATTAACAACGTTAAAATAAATATTTTCTTATATAAACTATAAATACCTTAAACAAAATGGAGATGAGACGCGAAAACGCGAATCCCGCATTGGGGGTTTTTTTTTTTTTTCATGAACGGCAAAGGCAAGGGACAGTGACAATTTCCTTGCTGGACAATGCCCTAGAGACTGACCATACATACATATGATCAGCTCCCAAGCCCCTCTCTACCCAATCCAGGACAAGGGAGGGCCAGGCAGTGCTGCTGATGACTCAGCAGGTAGACCTATAGACTCCCCCAAAACCCCTATCCTTATCTCTCAAGGATGGTGTGGTGTCAGACACTACAGGAAACTATCGAGCTTGAGCTTGTCTCGAACACTAGTCCAGTAGAAAGCCAGGGAGGGACGTTTCCAATAGGCTACCGCAATCCGGAATTACGGATGTAATAATAGAGAATTATGATAATTAGTTGAATGATAAAGGAGACAATAATAAAAACACCGATGATGATAATAATAATAATAATAATAATAATAATAATAATAATAATAATTATCAAAACACGAGAAATCAGATTCTCGAATTTTTATAAATTTATAGATTATAAATTCTCATTCAGGCATTATATATAAAATATTATCACTATCATCATGGCCATCATCATTATCACTATCATCATCATAATCATCATCACTATCGTCGTCATCGCCACCGTCACTATCACTATCATCATCATCATCATTACATTCACTCCGCTTTTCCATGTCACCGATTTCCGAAAAAGTAACGAAGAATTATAATTGCAAATTGAAATATGATAGAAAGTTTTCGACTGGAAAGTCTCCTGGAATCGATTGTGGCCGAGTAACTGGAAGAAATCATGTGTGTGAAAATGTAATTTTTTTTATTTATTTTTTTTTTTCGTTATGGAATTTGTCTTGCTTTCATTACGTTAGAGTTGAATTGTCTACATTTTAGATTTTTACTGGTAGTGTTCAAGCCCAATGATAATTAAGCGTGGCCTACTACTACTACTACTACTACTACTACTACTACTACTACTTCAGGCTGACATGAGTCTTTTTATTGTTTATATATGACATATCTGTTTTTGACGTTGTTAATAGTTTATATAGGACATCTCTGTTTTGACTCTGTTACTGTTCTTAGAATGATATATTGTTAATTTATTCTCATCATTTATGTATTTCCTTATTTCCTTTCCTCACTGGGCTATTTTTCCCTGTTGGAGCCCTTGGGCTTATAGCATCTTGCTTTTCCAACTAGGGTTGTAGCTTGGTTAGTAATAATAATAATAATAATCTACTTTTTATTTAAAAAGTCCATGCGTCAATGAGAGAGAGAGAGAGAGAGAGAGAGAGAGAGAGAGAGAGAGGTAAATTATATTTAGAAATGATATTGATGTTAAAAATCATAGTGATACCGATTATAATTTACCACTGTTATCCTTAGTATTATTATTGAGAGAGAGAGAGAGAGAGAGAGAGAGAGAGAGAGAGAGAGAGAGAGAGAGAGAGAGAGAGAG
Organism: Palaemon carinicauda; assembly: GCF_036898095.1. Lineage (NCBI taxonomy): Eukaryota > Metazoa > Arthropoda > Malacostraca > Decapoda > Palaemonidae > Palaemon > Palaemon carinicauda. Next base: position 60,791,359 of record NC_090755.1, read on the forward strand.
AGAGAGAGAGAGAGATAATTTATTGGACTGGAAGGATTTATTGGGTTTTCGGCGAGGTAAACTGGGGCTTATTTGAAAATTACAAGGCAATATAAAAAGGAGAGAGAGAGAGAGAGAGAGAGAGAGAGAGAGAGAGAGAATGTTAAATGAAAACCCTAAGTCAACTGGGCAATTAATCCCCAAGTTTTATGTTCCGTCACACTTTAATCCTATTGGACAGGTAATACCCCGAAGTCAGCATGTGAGGCTGTCGTGGTAGTATGGAGGGGGGTGGGGGGGGGGGGAGATGGAGAGATCCGGTTGGGGGTGGGGGGGGGTGAGATGGAGAGATCCGGTTGGGGTTGGGGTTGGGGGGGGGTCAAAAAAGGTTGTTGGCTTTCAGTAGTGAAAAATTTTATATTTGCTTCTGTCAGTATTTTTGAATACCGTTGTACCCAAGCGGTTGCGATTTTTTTAAATAAATTCTTTTGAAAATTGTTATTTTAAGAAAATGTTTCTTTAAAAAATCATTTGAAAAAATATTTCTTTGAAAAAATTGTTTATTTTATATATTGTTTCTTTAGAAAATTCTTCTAGAAATGTTTCTTTAGAAATTTAAGTCTTTTAGAAAATGCTTCTTTAAAAAAATTTCTCATAAAAGAATGTCAATTTCCTTTCGTTTTGCAAGTCAGGTCGTGGATATTTGCTTAACTGTTATTTGAATCGAATTCAATTTCTTTTGGTTGTAGGAATTAATGTTTGCAAAGATGGGGCAGTCAGTGAACCTAGAGGAATTTAGCTAAATGTTTTGAAATGATCATGAGTTCAATCAAATTTCCTTTCAAGAGGTCTGTAATCCATACTGAACTCATTGCAGAATAAATTACAAAAACATTTCCTCGTGTAACCATGGTAATACTCTGCTTTAAGTTTAGTTTTATTTCAATAAAGCCGATGAAAACAGATTCCTTTTTAATCCAAGGCCTTACCAGATTATCTTTGGTATAATGAAAACAGATTACTTTTTAATCCAAGGCCTTACCAGATTATCTTTGGCATAATGAAAACAGATTCCTTTTTAATCCAAGGCCTTACCAGATTATCTTTGGTATAATGAAAACAGATTCCTTTTTATTCCAAGGCCTTACCAGATTATCTTTGGTATAATGAAAACAGATTCCTTTTTAATCCAAGGCCTTACCTGATTATCTTTGGTATAATGAAAACAGAGTCCTTTTTATTCCAAGGCCTTACCAGATTATCTTTGGTATAATGAAAACAGATTGCTTTTTAATCCAAGGCCTTACCAGATTATCTTTGGTATAATGAAAACAGATTCCTTTTTAATCCAAGGCCTTACCAGATTATCTTTGGTATAATGAAAACAGATTCCTTTTTATTCCAAGGCCTTACCAGATTATCTTTGGTATAATGAAAACAGATTGCTTTTTAATCCAAGGCCTTACCAGATTATCTTTGGTATAATGAAAACAGATTACTTTTTAATCCAAGGCATTACCAGTTTTAATCCAAGGCCTTACCAGATTATCTTTGGTATAATGAAAACAGATTACTTTTTAATCCAAGGCATTACCAGTTTTAATCCAAGGCCTTACCAGATTATCTTTGGTATAATGAAAACAGATTCCTTTTTAATCCAAGGCCTTACCAGATTATCTTTGGTATAATGAAAACAGATTCCTTTTTAATCCAAGGCCTTACCAGATTATCTTTGGTATAATGAAAACAGATTCCTTTTTATTCCAAGGCCTTACCAGATTATCTTTGGTATAATGAAAACAGATTGCTTTTTAATCCAAGGCCTTACCAGATTATCTTTGGTATAATGAAAACAGATTACTTTTTAAGCCAAGGCATTACCAGTTTTAATCCAAGGCCTTACCAGATTATCTTTGGTATAATGAAAACAGATTACTTTTTAATCCAAGGCATTACCAGTTTTAATCCAAGGCCTTACCAGATTATCTTTGGTATAATGAAAACAGATTCCTTTTTATTCCAAGGCCTTACCAGATTATCTTTGGTATAATGAAAACAGATTCCTTTTTAATCCAAGGCCTTACCAGATTATCTTTGGTATAATGAAAACAGATTACTTTTTAATCCAAGGCATTACCAGTTTTAATCCAAGGCCTTACCAGATTATCTTTGGTATAATGAAAACAGATTACTTTTTAATCCAAGGCATTACCAGTTTTAATCCAAGGCCTTACCAGATTATCTTTGGTATAATGAAAACAGATTGCTTTTTAATCCAAGGCCTTACCAGATTATCTTTGGTATAATGAAAACAGATTACTTTTTAATCCAAGGCATTACCAGTTTTAATCCAAGGCCTTACCAGATTATCTTTGGTATAATGAAAACAGATTACTTTTTAATCCAAGGCATTACCAGTTTTAATCCAAGGCCTTACCAGATTATCTTTGGTATAATGAAAACAGATTCCTTTTTAATCCAAGGCCTTACCAGATTATCTTTGGTATAATGAAAACAGATTCCTTTTTAATCCAAGGCCTTACCAGATTATCTTTGGTATAATGAAAACAGATTTCTTTTTAATCCAAGGCCTTACCAGATTATCTTTGGTATAATGAAAACAGATTCCTTTTTAATCCAAGGCCTTACCAGATTATCTTTGGTATAATGAAAACAGATTCCTTTTTAATCCAAGGCCTTACCAGATTATCTTTGGTATAATGAAAACAGATTCCTTTTTAATCCAAGGCCTTACCAGATTATCTTTGGTATAATGAAAACAGATTCCTTTTTAATCCAAGGCATTACCAGATTATCTTTGGTATAATGAAAACAGATTCCTTTTTAATCCAAGGCATTACCAGATTATCTTTGGTATAATGAAAACAGATTCCTTTTTAATCCAAGGCATTACCAGATTATCTTTGGTATAATGAAAACAGATTCCTTTTTAATCCAAGGCATTACCAGATTATCTTTGGTATAATGAAAACAGATTCCTTTTTAATCCAAGGCCTTACCAGATTATCTTTGGTATAATGAAAACAGATTACTTTTTAATCCAAGGCATTACCAGTTTTAATCCAAGGCCTTACCAGATTATCTTTGGTATAATGAAAACAGATTACTTTTTAAGCCAAGGCATTACCAGTTTTAATCCAAGGCCTTACCAGATTATCTTTGGTATAATGAAAACAGATTACTTTTTAAGCCAAGGCATTACCAGTTTTAATCCAAGGCCTTACCAGATTATCTTTGGTATAATGAAAACAGATTCCTTTTTAATCCAAGGCATTACCAGTTTTAATCCAAGGCCTTACCAGATTATCTTTGGTATAATGAAAACAGATTCCTTTTTATTCCAAGGCCTTACCAGATTATCTTTGGTATAATGAAAACAGATTCCTTTTTAATCCAAGGCCTTACCAGATTATCTTTGGTATAATGAAAACAGATTACTTTTTAATCCAAGGCATTACCAGTTTTAATCCAAGGCCTTACCAGATTATCTTTGGTATAATGAAAACAGATTACTTTTTAAGCCAAGGCATTACCAGTTTTAATCCAAGGCCTTACCAGATTATCTTTGGTATAATGAAAACAGATTCCTTTTTAATCCAAGGCATTACCAGTTTTAATCCAAGGCCTTACCAGATTATCTTTGGTATAATGAAAACAGATTCCTTTTTATTCCAAGGCCTTACCAGATTATCTTTGGTATAATGAAAACAGATTCCTTTTTAATCCAAGGCCTTACCAGATTATCTTTGGTATAATGAAAACAGATTACTTTTTAATCCAAGGCATTACCAGTTTTAATCCAAGGCCTTACCAGATTATCTTTGGTATAATGAAAACAGATTACTTTTTAATCCAAGGCATTACCAGTTTTAATCCAAGGCCTTACCAGATTATCTTTGGTATAATGAAAACAGATTCCTTTTTAATCCAAGGCCTTACCAGATTATCTTTGGTATAATGAAAACAGATTACTTTTTAATCCAAGGCATTACCAGTTTTAATCCAAGGCCTTACCAGATTATCTTTGGTATAATGAAAACAGATTACTTTTTAATCCAAGGCATTACCAGTTTTAATCCAAGGCCTTACCAGATTATCTTTGGTATAATGAAAACAGATTCCTTTTTAATCCAAGGCCTTACCAGATTATCTTTGGTATAATGAAAACAGATTCCTTTTTAATCCAAGGCCTTACCAGATTATCTTTGGTATAATGAAAACAGATTTCTTTTTAATCCAAGGCCTTACCAGATTATCTTTGGTATAATGAAAACAGATTCCTTTTTAATCCAAGGCCTTACCAGATTATCTTTGGTATAATGAAAACAGATTGCTTTTTAATCCAAGGCCTTACCAGATTATCTTTGGTATAATGAAAACAGATTCCTTTTTAATCCAAGGCCTTACCAGATTATCTTTGGTATAATGAAAACAGATTCCTTTTTAATCCAAGGCATTACCAGATTATCTTTGGTATAATGAAAACAGATTCCTTTTTAATCCAAGGCATTACCAGATTATCTTTGGTATAATGAAAACAGATTCCTTTTTAATCCAAGGCATTACCAGATTATCTTTGGTATAATGAAAACAGATTCCTTTTTAATCCAAGGCCTTACCAGATTATCTTTGGTATAATGAAAACAGATTCCTTTTTAATCCAAGGCATTACCAGATTATCTTTGGTATAATGAAAACAGATTCCTTTTTAATCCAAGGCCTTACCAGATTATCTTTGGTATAATGAAAACAGATTCCTTTTTAATCCAAGGCCTTACCAGATTATCTTTGGTATAATGAAAACAGATTGCTTTTTAATCCAAGGCCTTACCAGATTATCTTTGGTATAATGAAAACAGATTCCTTTTTAATCCAAGGCCTTACCAGATTATCTTTGGTATAATGAAAACAGATTCCTTTTTAATCCAAGGCATTACCAGATTATCTTTGGTATAATGAAAACAGATTCCTTTTTAATCCAAGGCCTTACCAGATTATCTTTGGTATAATGAAAACAGATTCCTTTTTAATCCAAGGCCTTACCAGATTATCTTTGGTATAATGAAAACAGATTCCTTTTTAATCCAAGGCATTACCAGATTATCTTTGGTATAATGAAAACAGATTCCTTTTTAATCCAAGGCATTACCAGATTATCTTTGGTATAATGAAAACAGATTCCTTTTTAATCCAAGGCCTTACCAGATTATCTTTGGTATAATGAAAACAGATTCCTTTTTAATCCAAGGCATTACCAGATTATCTTTGGTGTAAGAAATGCAGTATTGGATTGAATTATGTCATTTCTTATTCTACAGGATTAAGAAATACAGTATTGGATTGCATATGACTCTTGTTTGTATTATAGGGTTACTATCCTCCATGCTTCACATTTGGGTTCCTTTGGGTTAAAGATGAACCCCCCTTTCATACACCTTTAATTTTCACGTGTCCATTGAATTTAAAATCAACTACCTCTTTTCGTCCACCAGGTAATTTCCATGCATCCTTCTGCCCTAAGTTCTATACTGTTCTGCCCTTTCTCTCAGCCGCTTTACTTAAACATGGTATTCTAAATCAAAGAGATTAGAAAATTATGCTTGCAGTAGTGTATGTGACCCGTCAAAAATACGACCCAATATTGAGATATTAGAAAATAATGCTTGCATTAGTGTACGCGACCCGTCAATAAATACGAGCCAATATTTAGATATTAGAAAATTATGCTTGCAGTAGTGTACGCAACCCATCAAAAATACGACCCAATATTTAGATATTCTCGCATAGGAATACATAGATTCATGCCTTCCCCTCCACTCTATCCAGAGTATGACTACTCCCTCTCCTTCCTATCCGAGGGACGGGGAAAGACCGAATAGCTATACGCCTGGCTGTGCCGCTGAGCAAATATATAAATATATATCTATCTATCTATCTATCTATCTATCTATATATATATATATATATATATATATTCCTGGGCCTCTGCAGCAATGGGCGCCTTCTCTCTCTCTCTCTCTCTCTCTCTCTCTCTCATATGATCAATGCCCTCATTTCCGGAGTCATTAAGATTCCTTTTATTCTACGAACACTTATACTTTCAGAACCGGGAGATTTATTAGAACATTTTAGGAAGGTTTTCTATTTTCAGGAAAATTTTTCTCTTACCCTGTTTGGAAATCCTTGCGTTTCAAGGCCCTTAGGGAGTGTGCGCGCGCACACACACCCACGCACACATAAAAGACACACATATATAAATATATATATACACACACACACATATATATATATATATATATATATATGTATATATATATATATATATATACATATACACAAAGTAACAACAAATGCATCCATTTCTAGTCCACTGCAGGACAATGGCCCTAGACGTGTTAATTAATTTCTGGGGTGTGGCCAATTTTCATTACCATGCTTGCCAATGTGGATTGGTGATGGTGGGAGATTTTTGTCTGGTTGCTCATATATATATATATATATATATATATTCGAGGTTATTTTTTTATATTTTTTACTATTTTATTATACATTTAATTTTCTGCTTCTTAACCATTCGTGATTCCATGGAACTATTAACAATATAATCTCTCTCTCTCTCTCTCTCTCTCTCTCTCTCTCTCTGTGATATTGTGGACCCTGCATTTCTGACATTTTTCGTCCTTTTTTTCCAATGAAAAATGCGGCTTAGTAAAGAATGTGAGGAACATCTCTGAATTTTGCCATTTAATCACGTCCTCTGTTCAACTCACGTCAAATCTATTCATCTCTCTCTCTCTCTCTCTCTCTCTCTCTCTCTCTCATTCTGCTTGTAATACGAGTAATAATCAAATGTTTCGTTGTAAACTCGCTACCATCTTTCTAAAGTCATATATATATATATATATATATATATGTGTGTGTGTGTGTGTGTGTGTGTTTTATACATTTATAACGGTTTTTATGATGTAATGCATATCTTAGATTAAATGTATTATTACGTAATACATTATGTATTTCACATACTATCTTACACTGTACTCCACAACGCCAAGTACTGTACACTTCACTTAGTATTACTTTATAGTTACTCCACTACACTTCCTGGAATGGGTGGACCCTTTTTGGGGACTGGGTTGTGGGGGGGGGGGATCGTGTGAATTTAATTTCAAATCCAAGACTAAATCTGACCACTAATTGCGAGGCGCCAAGAATTGACAGTACTTCTGGATTCCCACGAGCCTTTTACAAGTGCAAATTTGATCTTCTTTAACCCAAATTCATGTACACGGTTAGTTTATTACGGCATTCGAAGGGAAAGGCGATTTCCTAATGGCTTTTTTTTTACGATATGTCGTTCCAACTCGTAAAATTCTATCGAGTCTTCACTAGCTATTATAGAAGGGTTTGCGTTTTATACGCGGGTGATGTGGTGATGTAATAGTGGATTGATTGATTGATTTATAGCTTTCAGGCATCCTGACATCTGTAATTGTGGAATGGCGGACGTTTCTATCTTGGTCGTGGTGGCCTATTGGAAACGTCCCTGCCTGGCGATCTGCCTGATTGGGGTTCGAGACCATCTCAAGCTCGATAGTTTAATTTTTTTAGTTTCTACAACCTCACCATCCTTGTGAGCTGAGCTTTTTTTAGTTTCTACAACCTCACCATCCTTTTGAGCTGAGCTTTTTTTAGTTTCTATAACCTCACCATCCTTGTGAGCTGAGCTTTTTTTAGTTTCTACAACCTCACCATCCTTGTGAGCTGAACTTTTTTTAGTTTCTATAACCTCACCATCCTTGTGAGCTGAGCTTTTTTTAGTTTCTACAACCTCACCATCCTTGTGAGCTGAGCTTTTTTTTTTAGTTTCTACAACCTCACCATCCTTGTGAACTGAGCTTTTTTTAGTTTCTACAACCTCACCATTCTTGTGAGCTGAGATTTTTTTTAGTTTCTACAACCTCACCATCCTTGTGAGCTGAGCTTTTTTTAGTTTCTACAACCTCACCATCCTTGTGAGCTGAGCTTTTTTTTAGTTTCTACAACCTCACCATCCTTGTGAGCTGAGCTTTTTTTTAGTTTCCACAACCTCACCATCCTTGTGAGCTGAGCTTTTTTTAGTTTCTACAACCTCACCATCCTTGTGAGCTGAGCTTTTTTTAGTTTCTATAACCTCACCATCCTTGTGAGCTGAACTTTTTTTAGTTTCTATAACCTCACCATCCTTGTGAGCTGAACTTTTTTTAGTTTCTATAACCTCACCATCCTTGTGAGCTGAGCTTTTTTTAGTTTCTATAACCTCACCATCCTTGTGAGCTGAGCTTTTTTTAGTTTCTACAACCTCACCATCCTTGTGAGCTGAGCTTTTTTTTAGTTTCCACAACCTCACCATCCTTGTGAGCTGAGCTTTTTTTTTAGTTTCTACAACCTCACCATCCTTGTGAACTGAGCTTTTTTTAGTTTCTACAACCTCACCATCCTTGTGAGCTGAGCTTTTTTTTAGTTTCTACAACCTCACCATCCTTGTGAGCTGAGCTTTTTTTAGTTTCTACAACCCCACCATCCTTGTGAGCTGAGCTTTTTTTTTAGTTTCTACAACCTCACCATCCTTGTGAGCTGAGCTTTTTTTTAGTTTCCACAACCTCACCATCCTTGTGAGCTGAGCTTTTTTTAGTTTCTACAACCTCACCATCCTTGTGAGCTGAGCTTTTTTTAGTTTCTATAACCTCACCATCCTTGTGAGCTGAACTTTTTTTAGTTTCTATAACCTCACCATCCATGTGAGCTGAGCTTTTTTTAGTTTCTACAACCTCACCATCCTTGTGAGCTGAGCTTTTTTCAGTTTCTATAATCTCACCATCCTTGTGAGCTGAGCTTTTTTTAGTTTCTACAACCTCACCATCCTTGTGAACTGGGCTTTTTTTAGTTTCTACAACCTCACCATCCTTGTGAGCTGAGGATCGTTGGTTTAAAGGAGCCTGTAGGTCTACCTGCTGAGTCATCAGCAGCCATTGCCTGGCCCTCTTTGGTCCTAGCTTGGGTTGGAAGTGGGCATGGGCACCGGTCATAGGTATATATATGTTCCCTCTCTAGGGTTTTGTCCAGCTAGGGCGTATTAACCGTCCCTTGCATCTGCCATTCATGAGCGACTATTAAGCCTTTAAACCTACAAAATCACTAACTTAGAGAATGTTAGGTAAATCAGTCGATCAATCAATACCACATGAATTGTTTCTGTAACTTGCTTTAAGTCACTTGCATTAATGATTAAAAATTATATTTTATAGAATTTCCCATTACGGTGGTTATATTACAGCACATTTACCCTGTACCATACCTCACATAATAGTACCAATTCCCTAATATCACAAGAGGGTCTGCCCCTCTCTTTTCTTCTTCTCCTGTACTTCTCTTTCTCCCTATTTCCTTAATCTTTCCCATCCCGAGTACCTGCCTTTGAGCTTTAAACTGGATTGTATCCAGGGGTACTCTTCCTTTCCCCATTTTCCCCACTTGCCTATCCTTATTAATATTATTATTATTATTATTATTATTATTATTATTATTATTATTATTATTATTATTATTATTATTATTATTATTAACCTCGCGTGGGAGTGATTAACACTTGTGAATACATGGTCTTTCAGAAGCCCAAGGTTAGCCCCATTCCTCTGTAGGTGTATTAAACAGGTGGGGAAATATTTATTCCTCACTCCCTCAACTCGTATCCATGTGTAGAATAAAATTATTTAATCGTATCTTGCTGTATATAGATGCTGTTGTTTTTATAGGTATGTGTTTTTAGTTTTCTCTATGCAAATATATCTGTAAAGGTTGGAATTTTTTTGCGTGTGTGCTTTCCTCTTCAGAAATTCATGTAAAGGGATATATTCAATATTTATTATGTACCAAGGGAAATATATTATTCATCATTTTTTGTAAATATTATTATTATTAATGTTGTTGTTGTTATTATTATTATTATTATTATTATTGTTGTTGTTGTTATTATTATTATTATTATTATTATTATTATTATCTTTATTTTTATTTTTACTGTTATTATTATTATTAGTATTATTATTGTTTTTACATTTACTATTATTTTTTGAAATGGTGTGTTGGGCAGGCTTAATAGAAGGGCCATGGATGCCTGGTGGTTTATCAAGAGGTTGTCTTTTCCTTTTTCTGATTTTTTCTTCTCAAAACCATCCTTACTGTCCTCCCTTCAGTTGAAGTGGCTATCCTGGAGGGTATTTAGCCTTGCATGGTGTATCGGCTCCTCCATGTTGACCAGTTTTTCCGACTTTTTACTATAGTCTATGGATATCATCAATCACTTTTATTATTATTCTGTACATATTGTTTTTGTTTTAATTCTTGTTAATCTAGTTTTTAAGTATGATGTGTCTTTTTTATTTCTATTAATTCTTATGCTGTCTGGAGACATTGAGCAAAATCCGGGACCAGTACGTCCTAGATTTCGTCAATGTCGTCTTCTGTATTGCAATATTCGTGGTCTTCATGCAAATATCCGAGACCTTACAGTTGCGTCCAGACAGTATGATATTCTTTTGTGCTCAGAAACTTTGGTTTCTAATATGAGGCACTCATCTGAGCTCCTTATAACTGGTTTTAAGAAGCCAATAATGCTGAAACGTGATTCCATTCCTAGGGCCAGGGGAATGGCGGTGTATATTAGGACCGAGTACCCTGCTTCTCATAAGTCCTGCTATCAATGTGGATGTCATGAGATTCAGGTAATAAAAGTTGTGGCAGGCATAACAACTTTTATTTGTGTTCAATCTACCGGAATCCAGACATGGATGATTCTATCTTTGATTGTCTTCTTACCATTATGGCTAAGATACAAGAAGATGATAGAAAGGCTTCGTTTGTCTTTGTTGGTGATTTTAATGCTCACCATAGGGAGTGGTTGAGTTCTATCTCTCCTACCGATCGCCATGGCTTAAGAGCTTTAGACTTTGCCTCAGAATCAGGCTGTGAGCAAATCATAAATGAAGCTACTCACAGGTCTGGTAATTGCTTGGACCTCGTATACACTGACTCCCCTGGCGTTATAACTAGTAAGGTTGGTTCTCCAGTCGGGACTTCTGATCATGCCTTGATTTCATTATTAGTGAAGACTGAGCAGCCTGTCCCTGATATATCATATTCTTGTAAAATTTATATGAAATCCCAAGCAGACTGGAATGGGATTTTGCATGATCTTTTGTGCTTGAATTGGTCACAATTATATAATAGTGTAGATCCTGTTGTCCCTTTGAATGAGAATCTAGTCAACATAATTGATAGGCGTATCCCTTCTCGTGTGCTAAGGTACCGAATGAAGGACAAACCGTGGTTCAATGATGATTGTAGACGTGCTTATTTGGAGAAGCAGGAGGCCTATCACCTTTGGAAGGGTAACAGATCAGATTTGACCTGGAACAACTATACTCAGCTTCGAGCTTTTGCTCAGAGAGTTTATGCCTCAACTGAAAAGGAGTACAATTTAATCATAAAAGAAACCCTCTCTGGTACAACTCAGGAACATAAATGGTGGTCTACCCTTAAATCTGCACTCTTTGGTGTAGATGCAACAGTTCCTCCTTTACTTAAACCAGATGGCTCAGTCACTCACTGTCCAAAGGAAAAGGCAACCCTTTTGGCTGATGTTTTTGACAGTAAACAGAGTAATGAAAAACTTGAACTTCCTCATTCCTGTTTTCCTGAGGCTAAACTAACTAGTTTAGCTTTTCGATCTCGTGAGATTAAAACTCTGTTGTTGGACCTTGATGCTTATGGAGGTGTAGACCCTAATGGTATTTTTCCTTTGTTTTTTATAAAGACAGCAGATTTCTTAGCTCCAAAGTTATCTGTTATTTTACGCAAGTTAGCAAGAAGAGGAGCTTTTAGCACTTGTTGGAGAATTGGTAATGTTACTCCTCTATGTAAATGTGTTTGTGGTAGCTCAAGTCCCACTGATTACCGCCCAATTTCCATAACTCCCATATTATCTAAAGTTTTTGAACGTCTTCTGGCAAAACGTCTTAATAGGTTTGCTGAAGGTAATCATCTATTCCCTAGTTTGCAATTTGGTTTTCGGAAAGGCCTTGGAGCATGTGATGCCCTTCTTACAATCTCCAATGCAGTACAGAAATCCCTTGATTGTGGTCGGGAAGTTCGTATGATTGGCCTTGATTTTAGTGCTGCCTTTGACCGTGTTAATCATGAGGCCCTTGTTTT
>NC_090755.1:60816107-60828607 GCF_036898095.1 Palaemon carinicauda
AGAGAGGAGAATTAGTTGGCGAGGTACGGTGAAGGATGATATGGAGAGAAAAAAAATGAATGACAAGATAAGGTGAAGGATGATATGGAGAGAAGAAAATTAGTTGGCGAGATAAGGTGAAGGATGATATGGAGAGAAGAGAATTAGTTGGCGAGGTACGGTGAAGGATGATATGGAGAGAAAAGAATTGAATGACAAGATAAGGTGAAGGATGATATGGAGAGAAGAAAATTAGTTGGCGAGATAGGGTGAAGGATGATATGGAGAGAAGAGAATTAGTTGGTGAGGTACGGTGAAGGATGATATGGAGAGAAAAGAATTGAATGACAAGATAAGGTGAAGGATAATTTGGAGAGAAAAAAATTAGATGGCGATATAAGGTGAAGGATGATATGGAGAGAAGACGTTTGGTGGAAGAGGATAGCTATGATAGAAGACATTGGAGAGCGTGCAATCAGGCAACCGACCCCTTAATGTAGGGATAACGGTGGGGAAGAAGAGCAAGACCGAAATTTTGTTGTTGGAAATAAAATTTTCGTTCAAGTATCAACGAGAACTGATCATTATCTCTTCTTGTTAACCTGATTGCCTGTTTATACGGGACTAAATCATTGCAGTTTGAAAGCTAATGGTTTCATTAGTATATTTGCAATCATATTAAACTATTTTGTTTTAAAACAAGAGGGGCACTCAATAGAGCACAGACCTCCGTCAAGGCAGTTTATTTCTCGACCTTGACCTTTGACCTGGGACTTAGAAAATTGAATCACTACCACGTTTCAACATAACAATTAATCCATGAAAGATTCACTACTCTGTGAGTAAAATTCTCGCCAGGAAGTTGTTCACACATTCAAACAAACAAACAGATAAACAACGATGAAAACATAACCACCTGCCAACTTCAATGGTGCAGGTAACTATTGATAAAGCAAATCCTTCAATGAGTTATGTATTTCGAAGTACTACGTAATTTTTTTTTTCGATTTTAATAAGTATTTTATGTTTTTGTATACTATTTTTCAAACCATTAAAAAAAATGGTTAAAAATACCAGTTGCATCTATGAATTATGTTTTGAAAAGTACATTTTTTTTATTCGTACAAATATTCTATGCTTTTATTATACTCTATATTTAAATATCTTTGCCCGTGGCTGTACTGTCCTCTGATGTTAAAGAAAAAAAAATAAAAAAAAATAAAAAAAAAAATAAAAAAACGGTATCAGCTTCCTGATAAACTTTTTTGGTCTCAAAGCTTGAAAAGGTAGACATTTTTACATATAGTCAGGAACATCTGCTGAGAATCGTGCTCTGAGGTGAAATACGAAAGATAGAAAATGAACATTTTATATATATTTCCTTCTCTCTCTCTCTCTCTCTCTCTCTCTCTCTCTCTCTCTCTCTCGTGTATACATATGAGATTCATTTGTATATAATAATAGTACACTTTCTCCCTGTTTTGTTACATTTTTATAAATCTCTCTCTCTCTCTCTCTCTCTCTCTCTCTCTCGTGTATACATCTGTTCTCATTTTGTGTATATTATCATGGCATTTTCTCACTTTTTGTTACATTTCCATAATTCTCTCTCTCTCTCTCTCTCTCTCTCTCTCTCGGTGTATACATATGAGTCATTTTGTTTATCATTAGGACACTTTCTCACTGTTTTTTTTTACATTTTTATAATTCTCTCTCTCTCTCTCTCTCTCTCTCTCTCTCTCTCTCTCGTGTGATACATCTGTTCTCATTTTGTGTATATTATTACGATACTTTCTCACTGTTTTGTTACATCTCTCTCTCTCTCTCTCTCTCTCTCTCTCTCTCGTGAGATACATCTGTTCTCATTTTGTGTATATTATTACGATACTTTCTCACTGTTTTGTTACATCTCTCTCTCTCTCTCTCTCTCTCTCCCTCTCTCTCTCTCTCTCTCTCTCTCTCTCTCTTAGTCATACGTTGATTAGTTAGAATAGATACAATGTCTGATTAATACCGGATATAATATATATCGATGGATAACCAAAGATGATTGAAAAGAATGGTGATGTTTTGACATTTGTTTTATTTGTTGATTTTATTTGTTATTCCGTGAAAGTTGTCTTAGCAAAGTAATAGCCGTATTAACATGATATACTGTAATATTATTCCGTAGTTAAGCTGGAAAAATAAATTTCACGTAATTTTATTTTGTACTCAATAAGAAAAAAGAACAATACTTCGTATGCTTCATTATTAACAATATTGTTATTATATATCTTAACAAATATCTTAAAACACATTACAGTTTTTAAAGTTTATATAGGAAATATTCATTTTAATGTTACTATTCTTAGAATATTTTATTTTTCCTTATTTCCTTTCCTTACTGGGCTATTTTCCCTGTTGGAGCCCCTGGGCTTATAGCATCTTGCTTTTCCAACTAGGGTTGTAGCTGAGCATTTGATAATAATAATAATAATAATAATAATAATAATAATAATAATAATAATAATAATATCACAACACGTACGAATCTTCTCACAATTAACTCGCGCGATTTGATGATAAGCGCCATTTTGCGCAATTGTCAAACTGCTCAGCTGACTCCAGAGCCAACTCCGAATATTCCCAAATTCTTTTGAAATTGATCAGTTTTATACTAAATAATTTAATTTACAGTTTGTTTTTATTCCTTATTTACTGGCTTATTATTTTATATCTTTTATTCTTTTTCCTTTATGTATTGTATAGCCCATAGCCTGCTTTTATTTTTATGCATAGCTTTCTTTTTTTATGTTTGAATATTTTCTTAGTTATTCTCTTTTAATTTTGTTTTTCTTTCATCTTATGGGTTTTTCTTATTTTTTTCAATGTCCTGATTCATTCCCTGAATATTTAATCCTTTTATTCAATATTTATTCTTTTCACTCTCAATGTACGTTCTCATTACAGTGGTTTCTCATGATTATTATATATTTGGATTTTTTTTTTCATGTTCAAGGATTTTAACAATTATGTTCACGCCGTTTATAGATAAATCAATTTCATTTTCACTTTGTTACAAATATGTTAACAAGATCAAATAAGTTAATTAGTATAGGAAGAAATTTAACAATTATCTTCACGCAGTTTATAAAGTAATTAATTTCATTTCCACTTTACTACGAATATATTAACAAGATCAAGTAAGTTAATTAATATAGCAAGAAATTTAATAATTATATTCACATTGTTTGTAATTTAATCAATGTCAGTTCCAATTAATTACAAATACGTTAAAAGATCAGAGCGTTTCAAGGTAATCAAGCTCGTTGTAACTATACAATCGAAAACTCCGGTAGAGTAATTAATTAGTAATGTTATTTTTTAATATGTAATTAATAACGACGTCAGTGCCATTCGTCGGCGAATTAATGACGTCATAGATAGACAAGGGTGCACTTGATTCTCTACTGTAGTTCACAGCAGTGAAATTAACAAGTGTCATTAACAGAATAAAAGGTAAGTAATCGGTTAAACCAGTCCATCACACTTTAGTGTTATTGGTGTCTGTTAATTAATTGAAAAGGGGATATATTAATAGTGAGTGACTATACTCAAATTTTTTTTAGTGAGGCAGATTTGCACCGACTCGCAGGTGTGCCCTTTTAGCTCGGAAAAAACGCATTGATCAGGAAACTTTTCCGAGCTAAATGGGCACCCCTGCGAGTCGGTACAAATCTGCCTCACTAAAAAAAATAGACTATAGTTACTAGTTACTAGCAACGCCATTCTACGATGCTTCAGCTTTTCCACAGTGCAATATCCTATACAGTATATGCATACTAATTTCATTTCTGTGGTTCTTACAACGTTTTGAATTACGGTGATTAAGGTAATCAAACGACCCTTGTCTCGATAGCAAATTTACTGGATTTTACGTTGCTAATCTTGAACTGTATTGCATCTACTAATCAGTCAACTGTTGAGGGGCGGGGGCGGGGGGGGGGGGGGGTCGTAATAGACAATATCAACCTCATCCCAACTCAACATGAGAAGTTTGTGGTGGTCTATTGGCACGTCCCTGGCCGGCAATCTGCCGGACTAGGGTTCCAGTCCCGCCCTTTCGCCCCCAAAGGACGTACCGGTACGTTCTTGCAAAACACTGTTATTTACATATTTTTGATAATTTTATGAGAAACCTCAGGCATTTTCCAAAAGAATGAGACTAACCTCACCTCTCTATGACAAAAATTAAGGCTCTTAGAGCAATTTCAAAAAAATATATAGCAAAATGTGCTCGAAATTTAACCTTACCTTGGGGGTAAAACGGTTAAGCTCGGTAATATCTTGTAGTGTCTGTAACCTCACCATCCTTTTGAGCTAATGATGGGGGATTTGAGGGAGTCTATAGATCTACCTGTTGAGTCATCAGTAGCCATTGCCTGGCCCTCCTTGGTTTTAGCTAGTTTGGAGAGGGGGCCTTGGGCGTTCATCATAAGTGTATATGGTCAGTCTCTGGGGCATTTTCAGTCCTTGTGAGTTAATGTTGGTTTTGGTGGAGTCTGTAGGCCTACATGTTGAGTCATTAGCCGCCATTGCCTGGTTCCAGTTTGGGGGAAATGGGGGGGGGGAGCCACCTGTTGAGTCATCAGTAGCCATTGCCTGGCCCTCCTTGGTTTTAGCTAGTGTGGAAAGGGGGCTTGGGCGTTCATCATAATATGGTCAGTTTCTGGGGCATTTTCAGGCCTTGTGAGTTGATGTTGGTTTTGGTGGAGTCTGTAGGTCTACATGCTGAGTCAATAGCCGCCATTGCCTGGTCCCAGTTTTTTTTTCTTTTTTGGGGAGGAGCCTATAGGTCATCCATTGCCTTGCATGGTCCCAGCTCGGGTGGAGACTCTCGGACGCTGATTTTATGTTTATACGGCCAGTCTCCAGGGCATTGTCCTGCTAGGGAATTATCACTTTCCCTTGCCTCTGCCATTAATGAGTTGCCTTTAAACCTTGAAATTGTAAGGCTAATATCCCAGCTAGGTTATTGTGGATGTCCCCTGTTTCTGCCATTCATGAGTGGCCTTTAAAACTTTAAAGGCTGACATAAGTCTTTTTATGGTTTATATATGACCTGTCTGTTTTGATGTTGTTACTGTTTTTAAAATATTCTATTGTTAAATTTTTTCTCGTATCGTTTATTTATTTCCATATTTCCTTTCCTCACTGGGCTATTTTTCCCTATTGGAGCCCTTGGGTTTATAATAATAATAATAATAATGATTTTTTTCTCATATCGTTTATTTATTTCCATATTTCCTTTCCTCACTGGGCTATTTTTCCCTATTGGAGCCCTTGGGTTTATAATAATAATAATAATAATAATAACTGTAAGGCTAATAGCCCAGTTAGGGCATTGTCACTGTCCCTTGCCTCTGCCATTCATGAGCGGCCTTTAAACCGTAAATAGAAGGGAAAGTAATCATCCTGCGGTCAACTCTTGAGACGTCCAAAGTTTCGAAAGTTGGGACCTATACTTTGCGGATTACAAATGGGGAAAAACGAGACATGATTAAGGGGCAATGATGACGATAATGCTTCGCCGGTTGTAATGAAGGTAATGGAGAGAGAGAGAGAGAGAGAGAGAGAGAGAGAGAGAGAGAGAGGGGTGTCTCTTGCTTTTGATGACGAGAACTGTGGTTCTTTTGCAGTGGTGTTATTGGAATTTTTTTTTTTTTTTTTTTTTTTTGTAGTGTGATTGTGGAATGGAAGGATCGTGAATTGTAATTTTTTTTATTCTTTTATTACTCGTGTTATTATGTATAGAATTTTGGTGTTAGGCTTTACCATTATTGAGCAAAGATTTTTTTTCTTATTTATTTATCTTAGCAAGATTTCTATAGTCATATTTTGTAGGTTTTATTTCTGGTTTGTTCTTATTATTTGTTGCCAAAGGTAGATCTATATATCCTAGCAAGATTTATATACAGTCTAGGCTTTATCAGCTTTGAAACTAATATACTGAAATCCTGTTAGGAAAATGATATACCAAGTTGTAGAAATTATTGAAATCCAGTTACTAAGAAAAGACCAAGCTGTAGAAATGAATGAAATCCAGTTACTAAGAAAAGACCAAGCTGTAGAAATGAATGAAATCCAGTCACTAAGAAAAGACCAAGCTGTAGAAATGAATGAAATCCAGTCACTAAGAAAAGACCAAGCTGTAGAAATGAATGAAATCCAGTCACTAAGAAAAGACCAAGCTGTAGAAATGAATGAAATCCAGTCACTAAGAAAAGACCAAGCTGTAGAAATGAATGAAATCCAGTCACTAAGAAAAGACCAAGCTGTAGAAATGAATGAAATCCAGTCACTAAGAAAAGACCAAGCTGTAGAAATGAATGAAATCCAGTCACTAAGAAAAGACCAAGCTGTAGAAATGAATGAAATCCAGTCACTAAGAAAAGACCAAGCTGTAGAAATGAATGAAATCCAGTCACTAAGAAAAGACCAAGCTGTAGAAATGAATGAAATCCAGTCACTAAGAAAAGACCAAGCTGTAGAAATGAATGAAATCCAGTCACTAAGAAAAGACCAAGCTGTAGAAATGAATGAAATCCAGTCACTAAGAAAAGACCAAGCTGTAGAAATGAATGAAATCCAGTTACTAAGAAAAGATCAAGCTGTAGAAATTAATGAAATTCAGGGAGAACAGTCTCTGTAAAGAACCGAAAATCCTTCTGTCAAAACCTAAGTGTACAAATGAATGAAATTTCTTAAAATGGTCTGATTTGTGGCCAACGCAGAGAAATCACTGAAGATCTGGATTGAGTTTTTTTTTGCAATTCACTCACGAGATCGTTGCCCTGACGATGATGAATGTTTGCTTAACGGATTGTTCTCCGTGCGTGCGTGTGTGTGTGTGTGTGTGTGTGTGTGTGTGTATGTGTGTGTTTGTGTTTGCAAAACGCACGCTATGAAGACGTTCTTTTGTTTTGATATCTTATGGGTTTCACGCCACCTGCTTCGGAGACAGGGTGGAAAAGATTGATGCAGGTGGTGTTCAGTCGGGATTAAAAATGGGAAGTGTTATGTTTTGCTGTGTTTATTTTTATGTAGTTGTCTGGTGTAATTTAGTCTATCATTATTATTACTTGCTAACCTACAACTCTAGTTGGGAAAGCAGGATGCTATAAGCCCAGTGGCCCCAACAGGGAAAATAGCCCAGTGAGGAAAGGAAACAAGGAAAAAATAGTAACCACATTAAAATAAACGTTTCCTGTATAAACTATAAAAACTTTAACAAAACAAGAGGAGGAGAAATTAGATAGATTATTATTATTATTATTATTATTATTATTATTATTATTATTATTATTATTATTATTACTTGCTAAACTACAACCCTAGTTAGAAAAGCAGGATGCTATAAGCCCTGGGGCACCAATAGGGAAAATAGCCCCGTGAGAAAAGGAAATAAGGAAAAATGAAATATTTTAAAAACAGTAACGACATTAATGTAAATATTTCCTATATAAACTATAGAAACTTTAACAAAACAAGAGGAAGAGAAATTAGATATTATTATTATTATTATTATTATTATTATTATTATTATTACTATTATTATTATTATTATTATTATTATTATTATTATTATTTAATAAGAAAAATAAAAATAATGTTATTAGAATAATACGTTAAGGGGTTGGTTGCCTGAAGCGCCCTCTGCAATTCCTTCTATCAAAGGCATCCTCTTCCACCTAACCTCTTCTCACCATATCATCCTTCACCTCATCTCACCACTGTTTCTCTTTTTCTTTCCCACTGGTATCCTTAAGTTAAAGGGCCAGTTGCCTGATGCATTCTCTTCAATGCCTTCTATCAAAGGCATCCTCTTCCACCTAACATCTTCTCTCCATATCATTCTTCACCTTATCTCACCACTGTTTCTCTTCTTCTCTCCCACTGTTATCCTTACGTTAAAGGGCCGGTTTCCTGATGCGTTATCTTCAATGCATTCTATCAAAGTCATCATCTTCTACCTAACATCTCTCCATATCATTCTTCACCATTTCTCGCCACTGTTTTGAGCGCCATATCACGAAAGAAGTTTGTGAATATATTTAAACAAACTCTTGTATGTACCCTGGGAAACTTGAAGAAAAGAGAATCATTAATTAGCTTAGCAATGTGTTTACGGGTTTACGATGCGGTCACCCTTTCATATGGGTGAATCGTGGTCTAAGCGGTTGACAGAGAGAGAGATTGATTGATTGATTTAAAGTTTTCAGGCATCCTGACATCTGAGGTCATTGACGCCGATTGACAGAGAGAGAGAGAGAGAGAGAGAGAGAGAGAGAGAGAGCAACTCTTGACACATGACTCATGCATTCCTACATTGCCATCCGTAGTCAATCACATTCTTGTATGTATGATTTATACTGATATGTATAGTATGTATGTATGCATATTTATGTTAATGAGAGTGTTTGTTACAAGCACTTTTCTTTAGTTTGGTATATACCACACAAGACGACATGTTCAGTCTGAAACAGCACTTGTCATGTTCTTATCTAAAGTTATAATTTTGGTTAATGACACTAATAGGCACAGTTATAAATATATACTGTATATTAATAATAGCCTCCACCTCTTACGACAATTTAAGAACAGCAAGTTATTATTATTATTATTTTCATTATTATTATTATTATTATTATTATTATTATTATTATTATTATTATTAGCTACATCTCCCGTTGGTAAAGCAATATGCTGTAAGCCCAAGGGCTCCAACAGCCCAGTGAGGAAAGGAAATGAAGAAATAGATAAATCACAGACGAAGCATTAAACAACCAAATGAAAATATTTTAAGAACAGTAACAACATTCAAATAGACCTTTCGTATATAAACTATAAAAACTTCAAAATTTAAAGAATAGTTCATAAATTAAGAACTCAATAAACAGTTCGTGGTAAATTTCATTGCTTTCAATGAAGAAGTGGTGTATATTTCTTTGAATTTTGTGAAAGTGTGTTTGATATATGACGTAAGAGAGAGAAAAGGTTTGGGGAAATATTTCAAAGGATATTATTTCTTCCGACATAGGAATGAACCTTTTTTCGATATATCATCAGAGAGAGAGAGAGAGAGAGAGAGAGAGAGAGAGTGCATCTAACAGCAGTCTTCTGTTTTTAACAATTATAGAATGAACTTATAGAATGAACTTAGTTAAGAGACAGTCAGTTTAGGGTGGAGAATGAATGAATGAATGATTTGAAGTTTGAGAGAGAGAGAGAGAGAGAGAGAGAGAGAGAGAGAGAGAGAGAGCATCTAACGGCAGTCTTCTGTTTTTAACAATTATAGAATGAACTTAGTTAAAAGACAGTCAGTTTAGGGTGGAGAATGAATGAATGAATGAATGATTTGAAGTTTGAGAGAGAGACAGAGAGAGAGAGAGAGAGAGAGAGAGAGAGAGAGCTACCCTGCATCTGAAGTATTCTTTTGTTTTTAACAAATATAGAATTAACTTAGTCAAGAGACAAGGAGGAGAGAGAGAGAGAGAGAGAGAGAGAGAGAGAGAGAGAGACTGCATATAACGGCAGTCGTTTGTGTGTTATTAACAAATATAGAATGAACTTAGTTTAGAGACCAGCAGCTTTGGGTGGAGAGAGAGAGAGAGAGAGAGAGAGAGAGAGAGAGACTACATCTAACGGCAGTCTTCTGTTTTAATATAGGATGAACTTACTAAAGAGAGAGAGAGAGAGAGAGATCTTTTGCATAAATATCTATGCCCCTTCATATTCTGTACAATAAAAGTTCTTAATATATGCCTTTCGCATTGCGCAGCTCATATGGCATTTTTCTATTCAAAGGACTTGTTTCAATGATAACCGTAATAGAGGATACATTCGTTCCAGTGTATGTATTTGCACAAATACATACATTTATTCATTATGCATACGTATACACTGACGCAATCTCGCATTTATTTGTGTGCGTGTTATTATTATTATTATTATTATTATTATTATTATTATTGCTAGTATACGCGACCTGTCAAAAAGGACTGCTAAATTATTAGATAGATGTGCATACGCACCCTCATCTCACCAGGGAATGACTACTCCCTCTTTCCGTGCCCGAGGGACGGGGAGAGCTCAGCATGACCGATATATATATATATATATGTGTGTGTGTTTGTGTGTGTGTGTGTAATTTAAATAATTATGATTTTAGATTACCTTTTTGAGTGATGGAAGGCTTTGTGTTTCGTCATGATCAGCAAAGCTGGACTAGTATCTAGTATAGGTCGCTCTGGCCATACTAGGTTGGTTTGTTGTGAGGGATAAGACGAAAATCTCTTTATCATCACCAATCCGAACAGGCCAGCGTGTTGATGAAAACTGACCAAACCCCAGACATGGATTGACGTGTTTGAGGCCTTTGTCCTGTAGTGGACTAGAAACGGCTGCAGTTGTTGTTGTTAATTTTAAGTATTTGTTATATATTATTATTATTAATTGCTAAGCTACAACCCTAATTGGAAAAGCAGGATGCTATAAGCCCAGGGGCCCCAACAGAGAAAATAGCCCAGTGAGGAAAGGAAACAAGGAAAAATAAAATATTTTAAGAACAGTAATAACATTAAAATAAATATTTCGTATATAAACTTTAAATAATTTAACAAAACAAGGGGAAGAGAAATTAGATAGAATAGTGTGCCCGAGTGTACCCTCAAGCAAGAGAACTCTAACCCAAGACAGTGGAAGACCATGGTACAGAGGCTATGGCACTACCCAAGACTAAGAGAACAATGGTTTGATTTTGGAGTGTCCTCCTAGAAGAGCTGCTTACCCTAGCTAAAGAGTCTCTTCTACCCTTACCAAGAGGAAAGTAGCCACTGACCAATTACAGTGCAGTAGTTAACCCCTTGGGTGACGAATAATTGTTTGGTAATCTCAGTGTTGTCTGGTGTATGAGGACAGAGGAGGATCTGTAAAGAATAGGCCAGACTATTCGGTGTATGAGTAGGCAAAGGGAAAGTGAACCGTAACCAGAGAGAAGGATCCAATTTAGTACCGTCTGGCCAGTTTAAGCACTCCATAACTCTGGTGGTAGTATGTCAACGGGAGGCATGTGCCCTGGCCAACCTACTATATATATATATATATATATATTTATTTATTTATATAGAAATATATATATACACTATATTTATACTCAGTGTATATATATATATATATATATATTATATATATATATATATATATATATTATATATATATATATATATATATAAAATATTCCTTAAACCCTCAAAGAAACACATTATTTTGGCTTTAGAATATATAAGAGAATTAACTGAACTTCTCAAAGCGAAGGGTTCCTCTAAAATGCATTAATTATCGTTGAAATATTTTTTGGGGAAATTAAGGTTTTGAGCCGCTTAAACCTTCTCTGAATGCATAATGAAGCCGAGAGTGTAGATTTATAGATTATAAATTCTCTCTCTCTCTCTCTCTCTCTCTCTCTCTCTCTCTCTCTCTCATTTTATTCTTTACGTAAATATTCTTAGTGTTCCTTTTATGTTGTCCTTCAAAGTTGTTTCATTATTTTTATTATTATTATTACTAGTCAAGCTACAACCCTAGTTGGAAAGGCAAGATGCTATAAGCCTAAGGGCTCCAATAGGGAAAAATAGCCCAGTGAGGAAAGGAAATAAGGAAATAGATAAATGATGAGAATAAATTAACAATAAATCATTCTAAAAACAGTAACAACGTCAAAACAGATATGTCCTATATAAACTATTAACTATTATTCTCTTATCTTTCACTTTTCTCTTTACCCTCATTTTATTCTTTACGTGAATATTCCTATTTTTCATTTTCACAATTTGCCTGACATTGAATCTTCTTTTATTTATCATCATAATTTTTTCCTTATATTTACTATTTTATATTCATGTTTTCTATTTGGCTAATTGTTTAATTATATGGATTTTTTAATTGCATTATTTCTCTTCCACTGCTTTCTTTACTTATCTCCTTTCTCATATTTCTAATTTCTTCACTATTTCTCTCACACTCTCATCTTCTCTCTCATATTTCTAACTTCTTCATTATTTCTCTTACGCACATCTTCTCTCTTATATTTCTAATTTCTTCATTATTTCTGTTACACTCATCTTTTTTCTCCCATTTCTAATTTCTTCATCATTTCTCTTACACTCATCTTTTTTCTCCCATTTCTAATTTCTTCATTATTTCTCTTACACTCTCATCTTCTCCCTCATATTTCTAATTTCTTCATCATTTCTCTTACACTCTCATCTTCTCACTCGTATTTCTAATTTCTTCAATATTTCTCTTACACTCTCATCTTCTCTCTCATATTTCTAATTTCTTCATTATTTCTCTTACACTCATCTTTTTTCTCCCATTTCTTATTTCAGCATTATTTCTCTTACGCTCTCATCTTCTCCCTCATACTTCTAATGTCTTCAATATTTCTCGTACACTCTCATCTTCTCTCTCATATATCT
>NC_090755.1:60833607-60851107 GCF_036898095.1 Palaemon carinicauda
GAGGCGCATTTGTGCTGACTCACAGCGGTGCCCTTTTAGCTCGGAAAAGTTTCCCGCTATCTGATTGGTTAGAATTGTCTTGTCAAAATCTCCCCTAGATAATAAAGAGCTCTCCCCGTCTCTCGGGTAGTGGAGGGAGGGAGTAGCCATACCCTGGTTAGAGAGGGGTGCGTGTGCATATCCATGCATACCCATCTAAATATTCAAGCCACCAACCAATCAGCGAGCAGGAAAATTTTCCGAGCTAAAAGGGCACTTCTGCGAGTCTGTGTAAATCTGCCTCACATAAAAGAATTAACTATAGTAGTTACATACAAACGTACATAAATTACCTCGAGTGGATTAGTTACGGCTGGTGATGATGATGATAGTGATGATGATAATGGTGATGGTGATGATGATGATAGTGATGATGATGATGGTGATGATGATGATGATGAAATTAGAATAATAAACATTTGCATTCACCATCAAAGGACATGGACAGTCTCCTGTGGAAATGGCAGCTGTGCTGGGGATTAGGGCAAGAAGGGCCTGTTAGAGCCAATGCGACTTAAAGTGGAGAGAGTGAAGGACATTCGCAGACTCTGTTTAGGGATTTTGCTTTCGAGAGTGAAATAAGTTTTGAGAGAGAGAGAGAGAGAGAGAGAGAGAGAGAGAGAGAGATATTACTGTAAAACAGAAAGTTGAATTATCTCAGCATGTAGTTATAAAGAGAGAAAAATCTATGCATACAGAGAGAGAGAGAGAGAGAGAGAGAGAGAGAGAGATATTACTGTAAAACAGAGAAAGTTGAATTATCTCAGCATGTAGTTATAAAGAGAGAAAAATCTATGCATACAGAGAGAGAGAGAGAGAGAGAGAGAGAGAGAGAGAGATATTACTGTAAAACAGAGAAAGTTGAATTATCTCAGCATGTAGTTATAAAGAGAGAAAAATCTATGCATACAGAGAGAGAGAGAGAGAGAGAGAGAGAGAGAGATATTACTGTAAAACAGAGAAAGTTGAATTATCTCAGCATGTAGTTATAAAGAGAGAAAAATCTATGCATACAGAGAGAGAGAGAGAGAGAGAGAGAGAGATTAGGATCAACTTTTTTCAAAGTAAATATTGCAGCCACTATCATCTCTGAGAGAGAGAGAGAGAGAGAGAGAGAGAGAGAGATTAGGAAAAATTTTTTTCAAAGTATATATCGTCATTATTGAGAGGATGTAATGAAAAAGATTACAGGCATTATCATCCGAGAGAGAGAGAGAGAGAGAGAGAGAGAGAGAGAGAGGATATTACGATTACTCTTTCAAAGTAAATATCACAATTATTGAGAGGATATATTGGAAAAGATTACAGGCATCATCATCTGAGAGAGAGAGAGAGAGAGATTAGGATTACTCTTTTCAAAGTAAATATCACTAATATTGAAAGGTTATAATGAAAAAGATTACAGGCATCATCATCAGAGAGAGAGAGAGAGAGAGAGAGAGAGAGAGAGAGAGAGTTATCTTTCCATCACGTGGCGTCCCTCTGACACTGGCTCTATATCCCCGTCGCTTATTCGCGCCTTTGAAGTAATTGGAAATTCCTATGCATAAATAAAAGATTGTTTGTGTCTGGGACACAGAACAGAAGGAGAATTTTTCACGTTTGAAACGTGATAGAAATTGATTAATCAGACTGGAAAATGGACGTCTGTATCACAGTTTTTTTTTCTTTCTTTTTATTTTATTTATTTATTTATTTATTTATTTTTTTTTTTGAAAATTTTATCTTTTTAGTCCTGAGAGCTTGTTATGTGATAAATGACTTTCGTAAACTTATTTATATACTTTTTCTGCAATATTACTGGATCAAGGGAAAATAGCCCAGTGAGGAAGGAAGTAAGGAAATAATTAAAGTATATGAAAAGTAATGAATAAGGAATGTAAGGTATTCCTTTTAGTTCTGAGAGATGTGCATAAATGACTTTCGTAAACTTAATTATCTATATTTCTCCATTACCATTGGATCAAGGGGAAAGTAGCCTAGTGAGGAAAGGAAATAAAGGAAATGAAAAAAAAAAACTTTATAAGTAAAGAATAATGAATATATATCTCAAGATCAGTAACAACCTTAAAATCGATCAGTCTTATATAAAATATGAAGCTGCCATAATTAGGAAGGATCATTCCGGAATCTGGTCGTATCTGGAATAAAACTTCTACGTAAAGGGAATTCACGTTTAGTTAGATGGGTGTCCACCCTCCCCCCCCCTCCCAATAGGAGATAAATAAGAAGCACTGAGAATAGGTTGGTGTATTCTGAAACTGTTTGTCATATGTTCTTATTAAAGTCAGCTTAGGTAAATGTTTTGGCCTATCGCCCTCAAGGTTTACACCTAATGGAAAGAATAATAAAGTTCGTTTTAACTTTATAGTCTCTCTCTCTCTCTCTCTCTCTCTCTCTCTCTCTCGTGTATACATCTGTTCTCATTTTGTGTATATTATTAGGGCATTTTCTCACTTTGTTACATTTCCATAATTCTCTCTCTCTCTCTCTCTCTCTCTCTCTCTCTCTCTCTCGTGTATACATCTGTTCTCATTTTGTGTATATTATTAGGGCATTTTCTCACTTTGTTACATTTCCATAATTCTCTCTCTCTCTCTCTCTCTCTCTCTCTCTCTCTCTCTCGTGAAATGTTGAAAATGTATATACCGTGTTTCATTCGCTTAATGCTTTATGGAAAATTAAATTGTCTCAAATTTCACTGATTTTAACATCTGTGTTTACACAAATAAACAAAGCTTTCAAGTAACAGTAACATTGTTACTGTATTTGTTCAGTAACCAGGAACTGAATTGATAAATGTCCATAAAGGTTTGATTAATCCTAAGGTCAGAAATATTGTCATTGATATAATTCTTGACGTTTGAAATTGCACTGGACTCGTCTTCAAAAAGTTTATTCGTGATGGTTTTCAGTGTCTCTGTAGACTTTGGTTTTCAGTTTTTCTTTTTTTATTCGTGGTGTGTAAAGAGAGAGAGAGAGAGAGAGAGAGAGAGAGAGATTTCAAAGATAAAACTACACTCACACACACACACACACATATATATATAAAATATATATATATATATATATATACGCATATATATATATATATATATATTTATATATATATATATATATATATATTTATATATATATATATATATATATACACACACACACACACACACAAACAGGCACACTCAGAAATAAAAATCTTTGTATCATAATTTTTAACATTTTATTCAGCACCACAGAGCGAACTGACAATAAGAGAAGTTAAATAGATTATCTGGTCAGTAATTTGGCTTTGCAATTTTTCCCACGGTAGACCCCAGACCTTTCATTGCAAAGATAATTTCATTTAAGATACTTTTTTTATTGAGTCGTAAAATAAATGAAAATTTCCAGGAATTACTCAAATGATATATTCACTCTCGCCTCTTCTTTAATTTCGGTGTTTTGTGATTCTTTATTTGCTTTATATATTAAATTTTTTATTAAGAATGTATTAATAAAGTATTTTTATTATTATTATTATTATTATTATTATTATTATTATTATTATTATTAATATTATTATTGTTTCTTTTTTGTATTACTGAAGGGGTGGCTCCAGAATGTGCTACGTATCCAGTGTTAGGCCCCAACCTTTCCCTGTGATATTTGAGGGGTTTATTTGCTAACTATGTCTGGTATTTTTAGTGGTCATGCAATTAAGTCCTTACCTGACTAGGAAAAACGGTGTTCCGATTGTTTTACTGTTTTTACTGGTCTTCATATCTATCTATCTATCTATCTATATATATATATATATATATATACATATACATATACATATACACATACATACATATGTCTTCACTTACTTTGTTTAATGATGCTGCTTCGATATTTAGATGTTACTAAGACATAATCTCAAACGTAATTCAATGTGGCTATAACACACACGCACACACGTGTGTGTATATATATATATATATATATGTGTGTGTGTGTGTGTGTGTGTGTGTGTGTTTTGATTTACGTTTGAAATTGATTTGCCTCAGTAAAAATAAAAAAAAAAAATAAAATAATATAAAAAAAAATCTAAACATCCGAATCAGAGTCAGTAACTGCTGCATTCAAGTATCAGCTAGAAGTGGTAATGTCGAAGTAACATTTCGAATAGCATCAGCAGCAGGTAATAAGCTAAAAGTAGCAGGTAGCATAGCATTAGCAGGAGGTAATAAATTAAAAGTACCAGTAAATAACAAGGTAAAAGTAGCAGGTAGCATAGCAGCAGTAGGAGCAAGTAACAAGGTAAAAGTAGCAGGTAGCATAACAGCAGTAGGAGTAAGTAACAAGGTGAAAGTACCAGGTAGCATAACAGCAATAGGAGCGAGTACAATGGTAAAAGTAGCAGGTAGCATCAGTAGCAAGTAACAAGGTAAAAGTAGCAGGTATCTTAACAGCAATAGCAGTAAGTAACAAGGTAAAAGTAGCAAGTATCTTAACAGCAATAGCAGTAAGTAACAAGGTAAAAGTAGCAGGTAGCATAGCATCAGCAGCAGGTAATAAAGTAAAAGTAGCACGTAGCATAGCAACAGCAATAGGAGCAAGTAACAAGGTAAAAGTAGCAGGTAACAACAGCAATAGGAGCAAGTAACAAGGTAAAAGTAGCAGGTAACAACAGCAATAGGAGCAAGGAACAAGGTAAAAGTAGCAGGTAGCACCAGCAGTAACAGCAGCAGAAGGATAATAACCAGAAAAAAAAAATAATGAGAAAGAGCAAGGACCTCCTAAAAAAATCCTGACGTGATTCCCAAACAAACACGACCGGTTTACCTGTTGTCCGCCGAAGCTAAATATGGGTGTATCGTTAAACGGTAGGCCATTATTATTTGTTTGAGGGGGGGGGGGGGGGAGAGGGTAGGGAGGGGAGAGGGAGAGTGTAGGGGGGAGAGGGAGAGTGTAGGTTGGGGAGAGGGAAAGTGTAGGGAGGGGAGAGGGAGAGTGTAGGGAGGTGGAGGGAGAGTGTAGGCAGGGGGAGGGAGAGTGGAGGGAGGGGGAGGGAGAGTGTAGGGAGGGGAGAGGGAGAGTGTAGAGTGGTGAGAGGGAGAGTGTAGGGAAGGGGTGGGAGAGTGTAGGGAGGGAGAGTGGAGGGTTTGGTCGAGTGTTTGAGGAGGAAAGCGGGGCAATTGTTGGTGGACTTTAAGTGGAGGTACAGTGAGTTTGAGGTTTATTATTATTATTATTATTATTATTATTATTATTATTATTATTATTATTATTATTATTTATATTAATTTTATTATAATTATGATGATTATATTATTATTATCATTATTGTTGTTGTTATTATTATTATTATTATTATTATTATTTTATTTTCATTGTTATAATTGTTATGATGAATATTATTACTGTTTTATTGTATTTATAATTATTATTAGTATTTTATTTTATTGTTATTATTATTATTATTATTATTATTATTATTATTATTATTATTATTACTATTATTATTATTGTTATTATTATTGTTATTATCATTTGTTTTTTAATATTTTATTTTTTTTTATTATCATTATTATCATTTTATTTTTATTATCATTATTATTATTTGATTTTTAATAATGTTATTTTATTTTATTATTATTATTATTATTATTATTATTATTATTATTATTATTATTATTATTATTATTATTATTATTATTATTATTATTATTATGGTACTTGAAAGAACTTATAAACAATCTTATTAACGATAATAAAACTTACAGTTCAAATTATATTCCTGAAAGAATAAGATGATGATTTCCTTCTTCCATTTTCTCATTTTCTTCTATTTCTTCCTCGTTATTATTCGAGCAATTAAAAGAGCCACAATCGGGGTTTGGGGAAACCTTCAGTTTCACCCATTAAGGGAAATCAACTTTGGAACGAACTACTATTATAGGCAGAGCCACTCGGAAGGAAGGAAAATTTGTTCGCTTTTGAAGAAAGTGGAGTTCTGGATTTTGTGTACTTTTCTGCCTTATATATGTGTATGTTTGTATGTATGTATGCATGTATATATATATATATATATATATAATGTGTGTGTTTATGGGTGTGTGTATAAAAATATGTATACGTATGTGTATATATGTATATATATATATATATATATACATATGATTATATGTACATATCTCCCCTATATAATAAAGAACAAATCTTTATATATATATATATATATATATGTGTGTGTGTGTGTGTGTGTGTATTTTTAAATATATGTATATGTGTATATATATGTGATGTATATATATATATATATATATATCATCTCATAGTTCTATCCCGGTTTGCCTCCCCACCAGTCGACCTATTAGTAAGTGTGTATCAGGCTCAGTTAGGTTAAAAAAAAAAAAAAACGTTTGTCCACCAACCTCACCCTCAAGTTTTTCTACGTAATAAAATATATCTATCCGTCTATCTATATACGTAAATAGATAAACAGATAGACAGAAAGGCCGGATGCAGGAGAGGAAGAGACAGACATATAAGGGGGACCGAAAAGTGTTAGATAAGGACTTGGATTAATTGAGTTTGTCATCTTATATGGAGACTTGGTCTCCTTTTTATTCTTCGCTTTCGATTCTTATCTCTTTAATTCAAACAACTTCGTTTTGATGTTTATGTTTCCTATTAATGTTGTTATTTTTATGGACTAAGTTTTATTCACGGCTGAGAAAGGCAGAGTTCTTTCATGCTCTCATACTTTTCCACCTAGGGTTGTAGCTTAGCTAGTGATAATAATAATAATAATAATAATAATAATAATAATAATAATAATAATAATAATGAGTCTCTTCATTGTTTTATAATTATGACATATCTATTTTAACGTTACTGGTGTTATGATAGTTTATATTTGTTTTCATTACTTTTTATAAAGTTTATTTTTATCTTTATTTCCTTTCTTCTCTTGGCTATTTTTTCCTTTTTGGAGCCCTTGGGCTTATAGCATCCTGCTTTTCCAACTAGGGCTAGTAGCTTAGATTATGGTGATGATAGTAATAATAATAATAATAATAATAATAATATCCCCTATATTAATTATACAAATATATATATATATCACGTTCAGTGGGGAGAGGGAGTAGTCATAACCCGGTGAGAGGGGATTCCCCCAGAGGTACTACTCGGAAACCACACACTCCCAAAATTACCAAACCATCGGGTTGTAGTTGAGATAGGGGAAGGCTTGAATTTGTGTGTGCACGCATTTATATCTTAATATTTAGACGTGATTTTGACGCGTCGCGTACACTAGTCATGATAATAAGTTTGTGTCTTTATTCATTGTAGACTCAGTTGTCGACTTCTCATTTACTTTGTTAAGTATCCGCATAATTCAGGCGTGAATCACCCGAATTCCTCTTGTAATCGGGTTTATCAAGGTGAGGGACTGCTTGGGAGTCTCTCTCTCTCTCTCTCTCTCTCTCTCTCTCTCTGCATAAACGTACCTGGTTTGCATTCATGTATGTGCCGTCAAAGAACTTGAGGAATTTAGTGTCTTAATAAAACATCTGTTTATCCAGTTAGATATTTATTCGTTCGTTTACCTTTTGTACGTTTTCTTGTTCTTCTACTCTCGATTTCTGTTCAGAGAGAGAGAGAGAGAGAGAGAGAGAGAGAGAGAGAGATTTCCTCGTTTTCCTTTTTTATTTTTTTTATTCTACATTCGTTTTGTGTCCATGTTCTGAGAGAGAGAGAGAGATTTCCTCGTTTTCCTTTTTTATTTTTAAATTTTATTCTACGTTCGTTTTGTGTCCATGTTCTGAGAGAGAGAGAGAGAGAGAGAGAGAGAGAGAGAGAGATTTCTTTCCTCGTTTTCCTTTTTTATTTGTTTTCTTATTCTTCTACACTCATTTCGTGCTCATATTCTGAGAGAGAGAGAGAGAGAGAGAGAGAGAGAGAGAGAATATATTTGTTACCTCGTTTTCCTTTTTTAGTTGTTTTCTTATTCTTCTACTCTCGTTTTCTGTTCATATTCTGAGAGAGAGAGAGAGAGAGAGAGAGAGAGAGAGAGGTTTCCTTGTTTTCCTTTTTATTTGTTTTCTTATTCTTCTACACTCGTTTTGTGTTCATTTTGAGAGAGAGAGAGAGAGAGAGAGAGAGAGAGAGAGAGAGATCGAATAATATATGTTACCTTGTTTTCCTTTTTTATTTGTTTCCTTATTCTACACTGGTTTTTTGTTCGTGAGAGAGAGAGAGAGAGAGAGAGAGAGAGAGAGAGATCCAATAATATATGTTACCTTGTTTTCCTTTTTTATTTGTTTCCTTATTCTATACCGGTTTTTTGTTCGTGAGAGAGAGAGAGAGAGAGAGAGAGAGAGAGAGAGATATTCAGTGTGTTAATCAACTCTCCATGAACAAACAGCATAACTAACAGTCTGTCTGCATTTCGTTTTCTCGCAGGTAATGTCCCAGCACAAGGTCTCACACTAGACGAGAGAATCCGGTCCTTTTCAACTGGTGTCAAGGTTGGGGTAAGTGGCATTGGATCCGGCACTACTACTTTCGATTCGTCTATACTCTCACCTTTTTTTTTTTTTTTTAGCTGATTAAAATCGTCTATACTCTCACATGTTTTTTACCTGATTGAAATCGTCTATACTCTCACTTATTTTATATATATATATATATATATATATATATATATATTTTTTTTTAGGTGATGCAAATCGTTTATGCTCTCACTTGTTTTTTTTAGGTGATTCAGTTCGTCTATATTCTCACTTGTTTTTTTTTTTACCTGATTCAAATCGTCTATACTCTCACATGTTTTTACCTGATTGAAATCGTCTATACTCTCACTTATTTTTCTTCTTTTCATGTGATACAAATCGTTTATGCTCTCACTTGTTATTTTAGGTGATTCAATTCGTCTATATTCTCACTTGTTTTTTTCTCCATTCAATTCGTTTATACACCCACTTTTATATTTTTAGCTTATTTAGCTTATTTAGCTCGTCCATACTATCACTTGTTGTTTTAGCTAATTCAATTCGTCTATACGATCACTTGTTTTTGGCTGATTCAATTCGTCTATACTTTCACTCGTTTTAGCTGATAAGAAAGATGGGTGAAACGTGAAAGAGTGAGGACAGTTAGCTAACTAACCCTGGTAGGGAATAGTTTGGAAAGTTGAGTATTAATAAGAGTAGTGGAAAGTGTGGTTTAATCACATTTTTATTTATAAAAAAGTACGTTTTTCTTTTCGTGGACTTCAATCCAGCGGGTTTTAGTTAGGAAAGGGGAAGGAGTTGAGAAGGGTTGAATCTCTGTGTGTGTGCGTTCATATCAGTCGATTTAGACGTCGTTTTTGACGGGTCGCGTACACTAATAATCATAGTATTTGGCTAAGGTCATACTGTACCTCACATGTTTCATACACGCTCATACAAAGTAATATAATTTTTCATTGATATCTCTTGCTCTCTTCCACTCTGATAATAGACCAACCTGTTTTAGCTTGCAATCTCATGTTTTAATTTATTTGTATTTATTGACATTCTTACTCGGAAGTGCTTGTATATAAGCTCCTTATCTGTTGAATAGATTCTTTTTAGCATTCACTTATTATTATTATTATTATTATTATTATTACTATCCAAGCTACAACCCTAATTGGAAAAGCAAGATGCTATAAGCCCAGGGGCTCCAATAGGGAAAAATAGCCCAGTGAGGAAAGGAAATAAGGAAATAAATAACTGAAGAGAACAAATTAACAATAAATCATTCTAAAAAAAGTAATGTCAAAAGAGATATATCATATATAAACTATTAACAACGTCAACAACAAAAATGTCATATATAAACTATAAAAAGACTCATGTCCGTCTGGTCAACAAAAAAGCATTTGCTCCAACTTTGAACTTTTGAAGTTCTACTGATTCAACAACCCGATTAGGAAGATCATTCCACAACTTGGTAACAGCTGGAATAAAACTTCTAGAGTACTGCGTAGTATTGAGGTCTTATGATGGAGAAGGCCTGGCTATTAGAATTAACTGCCTGCCTAGTATTACGAACAGGATAGAATTGTCCAGGGAGATCTGAATGTAAAGGATGGTCAGAGTTATGAAAAATCTTATGCAACATGCATAATGAACTAATTGATCGACGGTGCCAGAGATTAATATCTAGATCAGGAATAAGAAATTTAATAGACCGTAAGTTTCTGTCCAACAAATTAAGATGAGAATCAGCAGCTGAAGACCAGACAGGAGAACAATACTCAAAACAAGGTAGAATAAAAGAATTAAAACACTTCTTCCGAATAGATTGATCACCGAATATCTTAAAAGACTTTCTCAATAAGCCAATTTTTTGTGCAATTGAAGAAGACACAGACCTTATATGTTTCTCAAAAGTAAATTTGCTGTCAAGAATCACGCCTAAAATTTTGAAAGAGTCATACAAATTTAAAGAAACATTATCAATACTGAGATCCGGATGTTGAGGAGCCACCGTCCTTGACCTACTTACAATCATACTTTGAGTTTTGTTAGGATTCAACTTCATACCCCATAATTTGCACCATGCACTAATTTTAGCTAAATCTCTATTAAGGGATTCACCAACCCCAGATCTACATTCAGGGGATGGAATTGATGCAAAGAGAGTAGCATCATCTGCATATGCAACAAGCTTATTTTCTAGGCCAAACCACATCTCATGTTTTAATTTGTTTGTATTTTTGTGACATTCTTGCTCGGAAGTGTTTGTATATAACCTCGTTATCTGTTGATTAAACGTTACTTACGTGACTTGCATTCACCTATCTCATGTTTTAATTTATTTGTATTTTTGTGACATCCTTGCTCGGAAGTGCTCGTATATAAGCTCGTCCATGTTTTAATTTGTTTGAGTATTTGTGACATTCTTGCTCTGAAGCGTTTGTATATAAGCTCGTTATCTGTTGAATAAACGTCAATTGCATTACTTACATTCACCTTTTTCATGTTTTAATTTGTATATTTGTGGCATACTTGCTCCAAAGAGCTCATGTTTTGATTTTTTTTTTTTTTTTGTATTTTTGTGACATTCTTGCTCGGAAGTGCTTGTATATAAGCTCCTTATCTTTTGAATAAACGTTACTTTCATTACTTGCATTCACCTATCACATGTTTTGATTTGTTTATATTTTCGTGACATCCTTGCTCGGAAGTGCTTGTATATAACCTCGTTATCTGTTGAAGGAACAGCACTTGCATTCACCTATCTCATGTTTTTATTTGTTTATATTTTCGTGACATCCTTGCTCGAAACTGCATGTATATATCCTCGTCATCTGTTGAATAAACTCTACAAGCATTCACTCCGTTAGAACCTAACATTTACGTTGCCACACTACCCAGAATCAATACCCACATACCCTCATAGGGCGATTCGTCTTGGATCTGAGCCTTACCAAGAATTCCATGGCCAGGTGTATCAAGTGACAATTAGATTCGGGTTTTCTGTCGTTAGCATGACCTAAGGAATAATTCTACCTGCATGATAATTAGATAGAGACTGGTTGCCCTTAGAGGAATATTTCTTTATTATTATTTATTGGTATTATAATTTTAACCGTCATTATTATTATTATTATTATTATTATTATTATTATTATTATTATTATTATTATTATTATTATTATTATTATGGGAAGTGCCTTGGTATATGTATGTATGTATGTATTATTATTATTATTATTATTATTATTATTATTATTATTATTATTATTATTATTATTATTAATAAAAATAGTAAGGTGAAATTTAAATTCATAGACAGTATAAGAACTTGGTTGAATAGGGTTAGTCTCTCTCTCTCTCTCTCTCTCTCTCTCTCTCCCTTTTATATTAAAGAGGAAGTGTCTGGGTATATATATACAGTATATATATATATATATATATGTGTGTGTGTGTGTGTGTGTATAAAATATAAATATATGACTACTCGGTCTCTCCCCGTCCCTCGGGGAAAGGGAGTATTTATTAAAGGTGAAGGACCTGGAATAGGTTGAATCTGCGTATGTACATGTATGCATATCTATCAAAATATTTAGCTGCCATTTATGACGGGTCGCGTACACTAGAATATACGGGCGTGCATTAGTTCCATAAACACACCTTCCTCCTCTTATCGATCCCATGATATCTTTAGGATGATATCATGCGTTTGATGAGTCACACACAGAAGTCTCCCCTATCTCTCTTTTTTTTCTCTTATCATTCCCCTTCATTAGAGATAATTGCGGACATGGACATTGGGATTATTTGTCGCTTAATTGGTCATTAACGCTGACCTGGACGAAAGAGGTTTTTTTATATTTTTTTTTTAGGGTTTGGCATTTTTTCGGGGTTCTAATGCATGTTTCTGATTCAATTTTGATTGTTTTGATTATGTACTTATCTTTTTTTTTTTTTTTTTTTTTTTTTTTTTTTTTTTTTTTTTTTATATAGTGTATGGCATTTTTTCGGGGTTTTGATGCATGGTTTGGGGGGTTCTGATTCAATTTTGGGGGTTTTGATTAATTTTTTTTTCCTTTTTGGGTGGTGATTTTTTTTTCTTTTAAGGCTATCTTTTTATTTACGTCAACTTGAACGAAAGAGGTTTATTTTTTTAGGTTTTGTAATTTTTGGGTTGTTCTGATGCATGTTTTTGGGGTCTTGATTATTTTTTTTTTCCTAGGCTATATTTTTTTGTGCGTCGAGTACTAGGTCTGTTTTTCTTCCATTTATCTGTGATGTGTAATGTGTCTTTTATTCATGTTTTTCTGTTTGTAAATAACTTTTCCAAACATTGAACTTTTTTCTTCTGATTAATTGTCCTGATTATGTCCTTTCTTGTACGTAAGTTTTTCATGAAACTTTTTTATTCATGAAACTTTTTTTATTCATGAAACTTTTTTTATTCATGAAACTTTTTTTATTCACGAAACTTTTTTTCATGAAACTTTTTTATTCATGAAACTTTTATTCATGAAACTTTTTTTTCATGAAACTTATTTTATTCATGAGATTCAGAACACCATTTTCAGATGATATCTTTTCTTATACGTAGGTTTGACAATGTCTATATTTTAAAAAAAAAAGTTTTTCATAATTGTTTCATTTATACGTTATTTGAGGGTCTGCCATTTTATTGTCTTCATTTCTGTGTTTGTGGTTTCAGTCAAGCAATTGTTTTGGGGTATATTTCCATATGTATTAATTTTGTGATCTTTTTTATTATTACGTAGTTTTTCATTTTAGGTTGCTATATCCATCGCCATTTGCATAAACACTTTAATAATCAACATGAGGCATATTTAGAAATATATATCGTATAGGATATGAGAGAGAGAGAGAGAGAGAGAGAGAGAGAGAGAGAGAGATGATAATGGTATAAGCTACAGTAGCTATGTTCAGGAATCCAAGGTATTTAGGAAATATATTTAGTGAATGAGAGAGAGAGAGAGAGAGAGAGAGAGAGAGAGAGAGAGTCCACTACCTTTAATGTTCAATATTCCTTAATGTTCACATTTAGCAACCTGCCCTTTTGTCCTTCAAATATATTAATGGGAAAAAGGAGTTTTGACCTTTTGAATTTGACTGAATTGTTTTAACCAAAATATTTTCACTTACGGATTACCAGAAATAGATTTATTTTTCACAAAGGAATTTAAAGCTTCAAAATTTATTGTGATGTATTTTTTTTCTAATTTTTGGTTGCTATAGATGTGGGCCTATGTTTGAATTGGGAAATTATATTATTATTAGTAGTATTATTATTATTATTATTATTGATATTATTAATTTTTTATTATTATCATTATTATTATTGTTATTATTATTATTATTATTATTATTATTATTATTATTATTATTATTATTTTTTATTATTATCATCATCATTATTATTGTTATTATTATTATTATTATTATTATTATTGTTATTATTAGTTTTATTATTGTTATTGATATTATTATTATTATTAATATTATTATTATTTTTAATATTATTATTATTGCCGTCAATAATATTAAAATCTTTACTGTCGTTTTCGATTTTATTTCTATTCGTTACTAGTGTAGATACGTTTTTTGCTATCCAAAAATTTACAATTATTTTAATTATTGTTATTATTTACCATCAGTGTAATTCTCGAATAGATATAAAAGCAAATAATCTGCTTAGCAATTTATTTATATATATAAATTTTCTTATTATAAATCATCAAAATATTACCTGTCTATATGGGCAGAGTTGAATTCCCAGATCAGTGCATTTTTATTTATTCAGCCATTAATTACTTATTTTCCATATGCTTTCAATTACGTTTTTATTTATTCATAGATTAATCTTGTTTGTAAGTAAATGATGATGATAATGATAAATAGTAATGGGTATGATAATAATTATGATAATTCTTTTTTAATAATACTGATGACAATAGTAATAACAACGTTAATTATGATAATGTTAGATAGATTAATAGAAATAACTATTGATTCTATAAGTAATATCATGCAATTAATTTGTTGAAATATATGCAAAGATATAACGATCTAGAGATATTTTGTATAAAACAAGAACGGAAGAGAGAAAAAAAACTAATTTGGTCACTATCAAAATAGTATGATTTTTTGTCACTATTTTGTTCGGTCGAATTTGATTAACCATCCGTAAGGGGGAAAGTAACCCCTTGCAACCCCTCCCCCTTCCTTTGTTCTTCCTCCTCCGTCATGAAAACATGTCAGATTAAAGTTAAATAGTTTCTTCCTCTCACTTTTAAGGTTTAAATGTCGCTCATGAATGGCAGAGGCAATGAATAGGTCAATGTAATAGGCACCGATCATTCATACGTATGATCAAAGTCCATGCCCCCTCTCCACCCAAGCTAGGTCCAGGGAGGACTAGGCAATGGGTGCTGATGACTCAGTAAATAGAACTATAAGCTCCCAAAATCTCCCCCCCCCCTCCTTACCTCACAGGGATGGTGAAGTTGCAGACACTACAAGAAACTATCAAGCTTGAGCATGAGTCGAACCCCAGTCCTGCGATCGCTAGGCAGGGACGTTTCCAATAGGTCACCATAATGTCATAGACACCGACCATATATATATATATATATATATATATTCTAATAAGCCATATAAATTTTTGATACATTAATGTCTGGATTCTCTTAACGACCTCGAACCCAGACATTAATTTATCAAAAATTTATATGGCTTATTTGAATATGAAAAACACGTCTAAATGTGCAAAATTTATCAATATATATATATATATATATATGTATGTATATATATGTATATATATATTTATATATATATATATATATATAAGATCAGCGTCTATGACTAAGCCCCCCCTCTCCACCCAAACTAGGACTAGGGAGGACCAGACAATGGGTTATGATGATTCAACAGTAGACATATAGGGTCTTTAAATCCTCCTATCCTAAACTCACAAGGATGGTGGGGTTGCAGACAGAAACTATCGACCTTGAGCGTGACTATAGGCTCCCACAAACCCCCAAACCTTAGCTCACAAGGATGGTGATGTTGCAGACAATACAAAATAAACTATTAAACTTGAGCGTGACTCGAACCCAGGTCCGACATAACACCAGGCAGGGCATCCATCTTGCACTCAGCCAAACAGCTAATCGTAGTGTACCAACCGTGTGTCACACAATTGTACATAATTCCTTTTGTATATATTATGCTTGTATCTTCGCTCTTCCCTCGCACTAAAAAGAACCAGAATAAACATGTCTGCGTGTCGCCTATTTAACATTGTCATTTTCTCGAACATGAAATTTCCTGTTGCCTTGAGGTTTTGTATATAAAGGAGAGTGTTCCATAATAAATTAACTCAGTTGATTGCACCCTGCCTTTGAATTCACAACCTTCTCTCGGCACCCGTCACAGTAGTCTGCCCTATGAGTCAAAACAGATTTATAAGCAACGCAACCTAGCGCGGTATTTTTTGGGTAAGGCAATAGCAGCCCACACCGAGCAATGTATCAAGGGCTTTTGTCAATGGCAATGGAGCTCTTCAATCTGTGGTTGCATGCAATTGCTACCAATTCGTCTGGCAGGAACAATGGTGTAATTGCCTGCAACTCGGAGAAGTATGAAGAGGATGAATGCAACAGAAGAAGGCGAATGACAAATCAGTAGAGAGGAATAGAAGCAGAGTTCGAGTAACTATTACTCGAGAGAGAGAGAGAGAGAGAGAGAGAGAGAGAGAGAGAAGTATTCGTTTCTTTAGTTTGAACAAAGTTCTTTCTTTCGAGAAGTTGATCTTAGAATTGTTGAGGACATTAAGAAGTGAATTATTTAAAATATTAATACCACGAAATATTGACAAATAAATACTAAATGATTGTTGGAATACTCGATTGCTGAATGTGAATAATAATAATAATAATAATAATAATAATAATAATAATAATAATAATAATAATAATAATAATGTCGATTATTCGTTAAGGGTATATATATATATATATATGTATATATATATATATATATATATGTGTATATATATACATATATATATACTGTATATATATACATATATATATGTATATATATACATATATATATGTATATATATATATATATATATATATAAATTAATCTTTATTTGATTAGTACTCATAATAATAATATTGATAATAAGTCGTCTTACCAAAGATTAGAATGCCATTTTCTTTCACAATCTTACTATTAATATTATACAATCATTATAGCTAACACCGTTATTAATCCATCTATTACTGATAGTAAAGATATTGATAACGAAACCAGAATAAAGATAATAAATTATATGATTGCTCAAATTAGGGCAATCCCGCATTGGAATTCTGTGCAATAAAGATATTTAGAATTGATTGTTCGTTCAATAAATTTGAACGTATGTCCTTAAATAAAGCCCTTGCTTATTTCGATGGCTTTCGCAAACGATTTAAGGTTTAGCTACAATAATATTTCTCGTCGGTATTGAGATAAATTGATGTAAATATATCATTGATTTTCTTTGCTTTTTTGAATTTATGGATACATGATCTGGTTGCTGTGAATATTTATGATGTACGAGAAGCATTTATACGAATCTCGTATTTATGTAAACGTATATTTTTTATGTATTTTGGTTATGGTTTTTTTTTCGTTTCGTTACAAATGTTGGAATGTTAAGCCAATCTGAATTGCTACATTTGAAGGAAAATGATTTAGAATGAATGAATTACACTACAAGTAACAATTCTTAATGTGTGTGTGTGAGAGAGAGAGAGAGAGAGAGAGAGAGAGAGAGACCTTACATCTAGAGGTAGTCTTGTGGTTTTAACAATATAGAATGAATTTACTCCAGAGAGAGAGAGAGAGAGAGAGAGAGAGAGAGAGAGAGAGTATAAATGTTATAGGAGTTATGTCCGTTTCTTGAAGGCCTTCCACAT
>NC_090755.1:60856107-60858050 GCF_036898095.1 Palaemon carinicauda
TGGAATTTATTATCGGAAAGCCTTTTAATGTTTAATATTGGCGTTTGGAGGGCGATGCTTACAGCTTCTGCTACTATAAACTCTCCTTAGTTGCTCTTCCTGTGAACAATTTGGATTCCGTTGATTCCTTCTTTCAAGGATGGTTTCCGAAGTGGATATCAATATAGTCTTGGTTTATTGTTACCTGATTCCTGTGGGCCAGCATACTGTACGTCTTCGGAGTGTCTGAAAGTCTTCAATTGCAGTATCCAGCTGTCCTTAGACTTCAGCTCAGGATTCCCTCCCGCCAAGACATTACTGGAGTGCTTTGGTTTATTGTCACCTGATTCCTGTGGGCCAGCATACTGTACGTCTTCGAATTGTCTGAAAGTCTTCAGTTGCAGCATCCAGCGGTCCCTAGACTTCAGCTCAGGATTCCCTCCCGCCAAGACATTACTGGAGTGCTCTGACTGCGATCATCTCTTCTGTGTTCCCGGGCCAATCCAACATGGTCATCATTCCCCCCCCCCCCGAACAAACACCGCAGAAAATACTTTGTCTCGGCAAGGCCCTTTAGAAGAAGAAGAAGATTTAGAGAGAGAGAGAAAGAGAGGAAGGAAGACCTCCTGTTCCCCGGGAAACCTCGAAGGTAGGCTTCTCGACTCCAAGCAAAGCCCAGAGGAGAGCCCCCACTTCGAGAAGACCCAGCAAGAGGTCCTCTTGGCCGACGGAAAGGTGGTCCCCGGGCCCCTCCGAGTCGATCCCCGAAGGGGGACATTAAGCCACGTCCGTGGCGCCTTTGCGACCATGGCTCTGTCAGGAGACCCTCCAGGAGGGCGTCCCAGCCGAGCCACGGCCCCCGGGCAACTCCAGGGAAACCCTGAAGAGGTGACCTGTCTGCCAATGAGCAAGAAAGATAGGAGG
Source organism: Palaemon carinicauda (assembly GCF_036898095.1). Lineage (NCBI taxonomy): Eukaryota > Metazoa > Arthropoda > Malacostraca > Decapoda > Palaemonidae > Palaemon > Palaemon carinicauda. The sequence goes on from NC_090755.1 coordinate 60,857,011, forward strand.
AGAGAAGAGATTCAAAAGCAATACTTACCTAAGGGCAGCTGAGGCCATGAAGACCTAACGGAATCTGCAGGCTTCACTAGAAATTTCTTTTGAAGAAAACCGATAGGAAAGAATTATGTAAATTTGTGTTAAATAGGGCACTAATTTTATTTGTAATAGTGATTTATGGAAACAAATATTACTTTTAATTTTAATTATAACATTATTTTTTTACAATATATTAAGAAATATAGTAATAAAGGACCACTAACATAATTTTATGACGAGTGCTCAACCTGCAAGAGGTGGTACACTCAAGCATAGAAGAAAGTCTCCATCAGTTCCTTTCACGTTCCGGAGACAGAATCTGATCTTCGCGCCGGTTGGAGACTTCTTTTGGATGCAAACTGAATGGCTCCTGTTTTTGCAGCGACATATAATCGGTTGATCTGCATAGATTCATAGCTTGATTTTAGTAATTGGGCCACATGGGCCGGGAAGCCATTCGGCACGAGGTGTATATGAAAAAACAAAACAAAATCAAACAAAAACAAATAAGAAAAGGATAATGATCCTGAAGACTTCCTTCATAAAGAAACACCTGGATCTTGGAGACATTCTTTACCGAGCTTCTCCTCAAAGACTGAAACTAGATTGAAAACCAAACTATTCCCGTAAAAAAAGTAGACGTAAAGAATTGTTGGAAGTAAACACTGAAGATGCCCCCCCCCCCTTTTTTCCCCCGAATAAAAAAAAAAATAAAAAAAAAATAAAACTATCATCTTTTATCCTCAACTTCACTCCTTTCTGTATTGGGTCGTGGTTTCTGATCAGAATTTTTCTCAGTCTCTCAGAGGTGAACTCGGTCCTTGACAACTTTTGTATTTCAACATGAATCACAAAACTTTTAATTTCAAAGATTTTAACGTTTTTATTTAATATCTATATTGCACTCCATGGGAGAGAAAGATATTGACTTTTTATTCGGAACCACAGCGCTCCCGTTCTCTCTCTCTCTCTCTCTCTCTCTCTCTCTCTCTCTCTGGTCCACAGTTTTTGCA
>NC_090755.1:60863550-60873550 GCF_036898095.1 Palaemon carinicauda
TTCCTATTCATTAAGTTTTCCTTTCTAGTTAGTCTTGTTCACTTTTATCCTGTTCCAGTATTCCCCTTATTTTACTCTTCTTTCGTCTTCTCCCCTCCCTATTTATCAAGTTTTTCCTTTCTATTTACATAATCGGGGGGGGGGGGAAGACTGACGCAATCCGTGCAGATCTCAACCGTGAGAGTAATCTGCTTTTTTACCGTCAACGCGTGTTTGCCATATCCTGATCTAATATGCTGTTGGGCAACGAGAAATGACTGAGTACCGTAACGCAGTTATTGCGAGGCGTTACGGAAGTAATGGTCGTCACGGAGAGAGAGAGAGAGAGAGAGAGAGAGAGAGAGAGAGAGAGAGAGAGATTTGACTTTGGCGTTAATTGTTTTCTCTATTTTTATGACGTTGATAAAATGGATTAAAAATAAAAATCAATGGTTTTAGAATGTTTTGATATAATTTATATATTCAGAGCTGTCTTTTTACTAAAGGAAGAAAATGTATATATTTTTTTCTACGTTGTTTTGATAGGTATATTCAGGTCTGTAATTTTACTATATTAATAATAATAATAATAATAATAATAATAATAATAATAGTAATAGTAATGATAATGATAATGATAAAAATAATAATAAAAATAATAATAGTAATGATAATGATATTAATAAGAATAATAGTAATGATGATAATGATAGTGTCAATAATAATAATAATAATAATAATAATACTTGCGATTATATATATATATATACATATATATATACATATATATATACATATATATATGTATATATATATATATATATATATATATATATATATATATATATATATATATTTACAAAACAAAACCACCAAAACCTTCTTTTGATATGCAATGTGGTATCCTATTATTATTATTATTATTATTATTATTATTATTATTATTATTATTATTATTATTAGATTCTATATGCCCAAGGGCACCAACAAGGAAAAATAGCAGTGTGGAAAGGAAATAAGGAAATAAATAAACAATATGTAAACTAGTAAAACATTGAAATAAAATATTTAAAGAACAGTAACACCATTAAAACAGTAGAATATTCTAAAAACGAACGATTGAACTGTTACGAATTCATGTCGCAATGTTTTCGACATTTTCAGCTGACTCACGCCACATTAAATGTATGGGTTTATAACTCAATGTTCCTACATCAATCAACTCGTCGTTAGCGTGTGTCGAAATATCATTTGCAATAATATACATCGCTTGCGACATGCTATACGGACGAGGGACCAGGGGGAGAGAGTCTCTCTCTCTCTCTCTCTCTCTCTCTCTCTCTCTCTCTCTCTCTCTCTCTCTCTCTCCCCCTCCCTGTTTATTTATATAGGTGTATGTGTTATATGTATGTATATATATATATATATATATATATATATATATATATATATATAGTATATATGTATATATATATATATATATATATATATATATATATATATATATATATATATATGTATGTGTGCATTATAGCCACAAAAGGAAAAATGAAAAGACTTGATTGGAGTTAGTTCTTTCGTCCATTAGGGATATCAACACTGTTGAGCTATAGTACATTTTATACTCATCACGTGTCAGCTTTCGTGATTTATATACACACACACATTTATTATATATATATATATATATATATATATATATATTTATATAAATATATATTTACATAAATATATATATTTATGTATGTATATGTCATTATCATCATTATCCGTTGGTAGTCCACTGCAAGACAAAGGCCTCAGACATATCCTTCCACTCTCGTCTGTTATGGTCTTTCTATAACAGTCTATAACGGCAAATTTTCTTAGTTAGTCACTCCATCGTCTTCTTTTCCTTCCCCTCCTTCGTTTACAATTTCAAGGGACCCATTCTGTTATTCTTGATATCCATGTAATATATGTTATTTTCATTATATATGTTGCCAACGTCCATTTCTTTTTCTTAAATGTTAGAGTAGCCTTTGTATGAAAATGTCTGTGTGTACAAATTTGTACGTAGAATGGTAGACAATTATTATTATTATTATTATTATTATTATTATTATTATTATTATTATTATTATTATTACTAAGTTACAGCCTTAGTTGGAAAACCAAGATGCTATAAGCCCAGGGGCTCCAACAGGGAAAAATAGCCTAGTGAGGAAAAGGAATAAGGAAATAGATAAACGATATGAGAAATAATGAACAACTAAAATGAAATATTTTAAAAACAGATGCAACATCAAAACAGATATTTCATATATAAACTATAAAAAGACTTATGTCACCCTGTTCAACATGAAAAACATTTGCTGCAAGTTTGAACTTTTGAAGTTCCACCGATTCAACTGCCCAATTAGGAAGATCATTCCACAACTTGCCCTAGCTAAGCTACAACCTTAGTTGGAAAAGCAAGATGCTATAAACAAAGGGGCTTCAACAGGGAAAAATAGCCCAGCGAGGAAAGAGAATAAGGAAATAGCTAAACGATATGAAAAATAATGAACAATTGAAATAAAATATTTTAAAAACGGCTATAACAGCAAAACAGATATTTCATATATAACCTATAAAAAGACTCATGTCAGACTGTTCAACATGAAAAAGATTTGCTGCAAGTTAGAACTTATGAAGTTCCACCGATTCAACTGCCCAATTAGGAAGATCATTCCACAACTTGGTCACAGCTGGAATAAAACTTCTAGAATATAGTGTATTAATAAGCCTCATGATGGAGAAGGCCTGACTATTAGAATTAACTGTATTCCTAGTATTACGAACAGAATGGAACTATCTGGGAAGATCTGAATGTAAAGGATGATCAGAGAATAATTTATAACGAGGTTTTTATTTGAATGTCTTGAATGCCGAATCAGAAATGACCTATTTTATATTACATGTTTAAGATGAAGGTCGTTTGCATACATGAAAAAAAAAATATATCACAGGTGAGATATGTGCCCAGGTGTACTAATTGTGGTTCAGGTGTTGCGATTGATAGAATTTCACAGAATTTTCAAGTTTATGATACAACCTAGAAATGTTATCATTCCTTTACCTGTATAGTTCAAAATGGAAGATTATGTTGTTATTATTACTGTTGTTATTGGTAGTTCTAATGCTGTTAATGTTATTTTGGAAGACAATATGTTATGATCAGTTTTTCTAATAAAGCTCTTCTGTTTATCGCATTCTGCCTTTTAAAATTGCTGCTTTTCGTTTTATGATGATGATGATGATAATAATAATAATAATGATAATAATAATAATGATATTGATAACAATCATAATATTAATGATAATGAAAGACGTGACTTGAGTCTCTCTCTCTCTCTCCCTCTCTCTCTCTCTGTCCACGATTTCAAGACCAGAGATCTGTTCCATTTCATGTAAATGCCACCAATTATGTCATATTCGTGTTAAGGCTATATAAAAACAAGCCTCATTAATGTTAAAGCCATAAACAAGGGTTCATTCATGTCAAGGTTTTCAATCATATGTATCCTGGTCACTTGTAAATAAGAGGATTATTCTTTTCAATCGCCGTTTTGTGCAATGTCAAAACTCACGTACCCTTATATCAATGTCCCTTTTCTTTAAGGGGATTAGAATTTCTTTCTATGGTTTTTTAGATTTTTTAGTTTATTTATGTTATTTATAGTTTCATAAATATGTTGTTTAAAGCAATTAGTTTCGTATGGTATCACTGTTTCTGTAAAAAAGAATGTTATTTGTTTGAATAGAGTTTGAATTTCATTTTGCTGTTTTATGGATATCTCATAAAATTGTTCATAAAATGCAAACGAATTTGAATGTTTCATTAAATGTATATTTTTGTGATAAACAATGTTAATGTATTTAATTAAATATTATTTTAGATGCCTTTTAACAAGTACAGATAGGTAGATTAAGCGACGCCTAGGCAAATGTAAATTATGAAGAGGACCGATAAGGAATATGGGAGCAGATCGAGAAATTCTTAAGTCTCACAGGAGTGGAAAAATATCCCAAGTGTTAACGAATACGGCAGTAAATGAAGTAACACTCGCTTCACACGAGCGGATATTTTTTCCGTACGGCAATATTCCCGCTCGTTAGGAGGCATGTCTTCACACGAGAAGATTTGTCCCCTAGTGGCCTCGTAGTTTCTTTAAGACGCTACAATAAAACCCTGCGGCTTTGCAGTGCAATGCGGCTATAGTAAATCACTACCGCGTGGAAATTCTTCCGAGCGGACAGCGTGTCAAGAAAGGCGTTTTAGAGCTTCATTGATTTCTAATCCACATGGACAAAAATGCGCCGCCAAACCACGTGGCATCAGTAAGCACGGACAAAACCTCGTGGCATCAATCCGCTTGGACAAAACTGTGCGGGATCAATCCGCGAGGACAAAATTGCTCAGCATCAATCCGCACGGACAAAACCTTGTGGCATCAATCCGCATGGACAAAATTGCGTGGGATCAATCCGTGCAGACAAAACCGTGTGGCATCAATCCAAACGGACATAACAGAGCGGGATCAATGCATGCAGACAAAATCGCGCGGCATCAATCCATGCGGAGAAAACCGCTCGGGTTGAATCCACGCGGACAAAATTGCGGGGTATCAATCCGCGCGGACATAACCGCGCCGTATCAATCCACAAGCCTAAGGGGTAACTATCAGATTACCTGTTACTGGAACCCTGTCTGTACAGATGTATATTGCTTACATTTCTGACATTTGCATGCAGTGTTTAGTCGAATATAACTAACAGAAAGACTTACTAATTAGTGCTTTGATATGCCGCATATCCCGACTTAGTTGAGACTTTGTTAGATGAGATAAAGAAGTAAAATTTTTAGACGTAGGCAGTGTATCATTGACTTAGATTATAAAAAAGGTTTAGACTGACGTCAAAACGTTTGTTATTCGCCGTTCTTTGATGAATCTATTTAAAAAAAAATCATCGCTCGTGTTTTGAAATATACATAGATATTTTAAAAGAGGAAAATGACATGCTTTGGAATTTTGATTTTCAGCTTTCTCCCGAACATTATTAATTAATAGCTTGATTAACTCGTCTGATTAAAGAGATTAAAAGCGTTTAGGCCGAATAAGGACAGAGTATCAATGTCATGTTGTTGTTGTTGTTGTTGTTGTAGACCTTTAATTACCTGGATACTGTAGGCATGCAGGTAAATGTCCTACAGTGACTAGAGCGTTGTATTTTAAGGTTGTTATTGCTCGGGCTAGAAAAGCGTAAACATTTATTTTTGTGTATTTTCCCAAAATTTTGTTTGTTACCAATAAAGACCATCCTACTCGGCTTCCTTGTTGTTTGTTTATTACATGACTCGACAAAGAATATACATTTTTATAAAGTTATTTATATCGTGTTGTATTCAGCTTTGTCTTTTAATTGTTCGACAGTTAACATTTTTTCTGTATATAGGTTTAGAGGAATGTTTATTTGAAAACAGTTCATATTCTCTCTCCTTTCTTTTACGTATATCTACAATCTGTCTATACATGGTGAGGGGTAGATGGAGATGGTTTGGGTATGCTCTTCGCACTCCCCAAGAGATACTATAGTCCATTTCTTTTAGCGATGAATATTTGCACCGACTCGCAGCGGCGCCCTTTTAGCTCGGAAAAGTTTCCTGAACGCTGATTGGTTGGACAAGATAATTCTAACCAATCAGCGATCAGGAAACTTTTCCGAGCTAAAAGGGCACCGCCGCGAGTCGGTGCAAATATGCATCGCTAAAAGAAATGGACTATAGGTCACCAAACGTTTAGCTGGGCTCCACAAGGCACTAGAAGAGTTGGAAGTCCCAGGCCTACATGGTTGAAGACTATGAAGCGAAAATTAGATGATGAATGAAGTATTGAATCAAAAGCTCAAGATACAGACGACTGGCGAAATCTAACCGAGGCCCTTTTGCGTCAATAGGCGTAGGAGGAGATGATAATGATGTGTATACAGATTTCCATCTATAGTTTTATATAAATGCTTCAGAAGTTCTTAACTTCAAGTTCTAAGTAACCATTTTATGATGAGATTGTTAGTTCTCGGTTTTGTCGGTGTAGGTCAGGCTCAAACCGTGGACCTAGCAGTTGTGATCTGATGTCCCAGTACTTCCCTACGTTACACAGGTCGGGTTGTGCATACATATGTGCATATATACGTGTGTGTATTCTGTATGTTTTTTGTATTTAATGTGTATGTTAATACAGTGTGTGTAATTATATATATATATATATATATATATATACTGCCACCTTAATCTTTTCAAACAAATGACCAAGCTTCTGCAAGCAATTGCATCGCTCATAGATAAGAGAAAGAGTGACGCCAGTCTTGCGATAAGGTACCAAGTTTATATGGGATTAGGCTGGCCTTGTTCAGAGGATATTCCAGCGACCTCTCCATTTCTTCATGTAATTGGGTGTGACTCATTGAGTACACTCTTACTCTTTTCTCCTTTTTGGGGTGTATGGTGTAGGGGTTGCTTACTCCTTTTCCCGTTTTTATTTAAAAGATTGGCGGAAATACTCTCCAGATAATTTTGGTCAATGGAATTGCTTTCTGAAATTACCCGCCAGAATTACGCGCCAAACTTTTCCCGCCAGAATCAAGCGCCAAAATTGCCCGCCAAATTTGATGTTGCCGGAAGATATTGTTCGTATCTTTTAAGTCATCGGTGGCCATTCTTCTCAACTCGCTATTCCTTACAAATTCCCTGGAATCCTTTTTTGAAGCCTATGGTCTTTGAGTAGGACTTCTGGGAATTATTCCTACATCTGAATTAGGTGATGACTGACGATAGAGCTTGTGGAAATGGAGTCTATGTAATCCTGTCTTCTCTTCAGTTTTCCTTCCAGGATTTTTCTTCTTTATATCTTTGATGGGAGACTGGGACATTGCAATTGCAACCGGCACTCGTATCTGAAGGCAATTGGGGTCTTATCAAGATGTTCCTATTATTTCCTTCCATTTTCTTTTCCCTGACATATCTGTATATCTATAGTCCATTTATTTTTTGCTGACGTTTCCCTCCAAATATGTCCTATATCCTTATCAATATTCTTAATTTAGTTGTTCTATAGCTATTTATTTTAGTTTTATATATATATATATATATATATATATATATATATAAATACAGCAATCAAGAAATGCAACCGTTTCTAGTCCACCGCAGGACAAAGGGCTCACACATGTCTTTATTCATATCTGGAATCTGTGGTTTGGCCATTTTTCATCACCACGGGGGCCACTGCGGATTGGTGATGGTGGGAGACTTTAGTCTGATCGCTAACAGCAAACCAACCTTGTATCGTTGTCCCTGGCTAGCGCAGCTTTGGTGACCATGACGATACACAAAGCCTTTCACCACGTTCAGATATACTAAAATTTGCTTTTCTAGATCGTTCATTCTCTACCTACCTCTCAATTTTGAAGTGAGCTGCAGTGAGGTCGTAAACCCTGATTGCCCAGCGTTCCAAGTCCCCTTAAAAGAGACACAGGGATGATTGTCTATCAGTCCGTGAGTTCGTGACTTCTTATGTACCCTTCCTTGGGTGTTTGGTTATATTTTACGTAAAATTTTAATCTTATCTATTTCCTCTTGTTTCTTGAGTTGAGCTTCTTATGCAAGATCATGTTTAGTACGATAGTATGATCATTGTTGACTTCTTATACACCTGTTCTTGAGTATCTGTTCTTGATTTTTTTTTTTTTTTGCATCAAGTTTTAATCTTTTTTTCTTTCCTCTACATTTTTCACTTAAACTTCTTATGCAATATCATGTTTAATACGATAGTATGATGATTGGTGACTTCTTATACACCTGTTCTTGAGTATCTATTCTTTATTTTTTTTACATCAAGTTTTAATCTTTTTCCTCTACTTTTTTCAGTTAAGCTTTTGTTTACATCAAGTTTTAATCTTTTTTCTTTCCTCTACATTTTTCACTTAAACTTCTTATGCAATATCATGTTTAATACGATAGTATGATGATTGGTGACTTCTTATACACCTGTTCTTGAGTATCTATTCTTTATTTTTTTTACATCAAGTTTTAATCTTTTTCCTCTACTTTTTTCAGTTAAGCTTTTGTTTACATCAAGTTTTAATCTTTTTTCTTTCCTCTACATTTTTTCAGTTAAGCTTCTTATGCATTATCATGTTTAATACGATAGTATGATCATTTGTGACTTCTTATACACCTGTTCTTGAGTATCTATTCTTGATTTTTTTTTACATCAAGTTTTAATCTTTTTTCTTTCCTCTACTTTTTTCATTTAAGCTTCTTATGCAAGATCATGTTTAATACGATAGTATGATCATTGGTGACTTCTTATACACCTGTTCTTGAGTATCTATTCTTGATTTTTTTTACATCAAGTTTTAATCTTTTTTCTTTCCTCTACTCTTTTCAGTTAAGTTACTTATGCAAGATCATGTTTAATACGATTGTATGATCATTGGTGACTTAAACACCTGTTCTTGAGTACCTATTCTTGGTTTTTTTTTACATCAAGTTTTAATCTTTTGTTCTTTCCTCTACTTTTTTCAGTTAAGCTTCTTATGCAAGATCATGTTTAATACGATAGTATGATCATTGGTAACTCCTTATACTCCTGTTCTTAAGTATCTATTCTTGATTTTTTTACATCAAGTTTTAATCTTTTTTCTTTCCTCTACTTTTTTTCAGTTAAGCTTCTTATGCAAGATCATGTTTAATACGATAGTATGATCATTGGTGACTTCTTATACACCTGTTCTTGAGTATCTATTCTTGATTTTTTTTACATCAAGTTTTAATCTTTTTTCTTTCCTCTACTTTTTTCATTTAAGCTTCTTATGCAAGATCATGTTTAATACGATAGTATGATCATTGGTGACTTCTTATACACCTGTTCTTGAGTATCTATTCTTGATTTTTTTTTTACATCAAGTTTTAATCCTTTTTCTTTCCTCTACTTTTTTCCAGTTAAGCTTCTTATGCAAGATCATGTTTAATACGATAGTATGATCATTGGTGACTTCTTATACACCTGTTCTTGAGTATCTATTCTTGATTTTTTTTTACATCAAGTTTTAATCTTTTTTCTTTCCTCTACTTTTTTCAGTTAAGCTTCTTATGCAAGATCATGTTTAATACGATAGTATGATCATTGGTGACTTCTTATACACCTGTTCTTGAGTATCTATTCTTGATTTTTTTTTTACATCAAGTTTTAATCTTTTTTCTTTCCTCTACTTTTTTCAGTTAAGCTTCTCATGCAAGATCATGTTTATTACGATAGTATGATCATTGGTGACTTAAACACCTGTTCTTGAGTACCTATTATTTGATTTTTTTTTACATCAAGTTTTAATCTTTTTTCTTTCCTCTACTTTTTTTCAGTTAAGCTTCTTATGCAAGATCATGTTTAATACGATAGTATGATCATTGGTGACTTCTTATACACCTGTTCTTGAGTATCTATTCTTGATTTTTTTACATCAAGTTTTAATCTTTTTTCTTTCCTCTACTTTTTTCAGTTAAGCTTCTTATGCAAGATCATGTTTAATACGAATGTATGATCATTGGTGACTTCTTATACACCTGTTCTTGAGTATTTATTCTTGATTATTTTACATCGTTTTAATCTTTTTTCGTTCCTCTACTTTTTTCAGTTAAGCTTAATGGAAGATCATGTTTAATACGAATATATGATCAATTAATATTCAACTGGTTTTTCCAGTTTCCATAGAAAAACTAGAAGCTCAAACTTTGTCTGTTGAAGTATTTTTTTTTTCCATTTTTTTTCCACAAAGCATCGGAAGAGTTGGAAGACCCAGTCCTACATGGCTGAAAACTATGAAGCGTGAAGTGGGAGATGATGAATGGAGAAGTATTGAATTAAAAGCTCAAGATAGAGACGACTGGCGAAATCTAACCGAGGCCCCTTGGCTTCAATAGGCGTAGGAGGAGATGATGATG
>NC_090755.1:60878550-60881050 GCF_036898095.1 Palaemon carinicauda
TTAATGAGCTGGCAATAGCGCTCGAGTAATTAACCATATGGATCTCATTCATGTGTTTTCCTTTTTTACTATCTTGAAGCAAATGGGTCATTGTTTACTGTAGGTTTCTCTCATTTTTTTTCCCTTCGTTAATTGTTTTGGGAAGATAAATGTTAACCATTAGAAATCAGCTCGATTAAGAAATATTTTTTAATAATTGCTTAAGAGGTATATTTGTATGTATGTAAGTATGTATATATATATATAAATATATATATATATATATATATATATCACAAGCACACGTGATTTTAATCAATGTAAATATCACCAACGGTAGAGTCGTGCTGGCATGGTTTCCGGCCCACAGGTGGGGGTTCGAATCTCTACCCGGCCAGAAGCTGTTACCATAAAATGAATTCCAAGTGGATATATATTCCCAAGATAGAATTCGGTATTAAATGCCTTTCGTTGGTGATATATATATATATATATATATATAATGTATGTATATATATATGTGTGTGTGTGTATGTGTGTGTGCGTGTGTTTGTATAAGCTGGGGGAATTATTGGTAGATAAAATTTTAATCAATTAATCTTATAAGTAGTTCGATTGAATTATTGGTAAATAGATATTTTAAACAATTAGGTTTTAAGTAGTTTGCTTATTTCAATTCATTTTAGTTTTTCTTTTTCCTCCGGGCCTGCTCTCATATACGTATATATATATATATATATATATGTATGTATATGTATATACATATAATTTATACATACAGTATATATATATATATATATATATATATCAGCCATTATTAGAGTCAGAATCACTGCAGAACAAAGGCCTCATACTTGTCCTTCCACTTGCGCCGGTTTTTTTATCTTTCTGTGCCAGTCCACGCTTGCAAACTTCCTTAGTTCGTAGATCCATCGTCTTCTCTTCCTTCCTCTGCTTTTAGTAAAATCTCTAGTGACTCATTCTGGCATTCTTAATGTCCATCTATTCTGTCATTTTCATTATATGTCCTGCCCATGTCCATTTCTCCATTTCTTTTTCTTACATGTTATTAGAATGTGTCCTACTTTAGTTTGCTCTCGTATCCATGTTGTTCTTTTTCTGTCTCTTAGTGTTATTCCCATCATTATTCTTTCTATATCTCTTTGAGTTGTAACTAGCTTACGTTTTAATGGTTTAGTAATGTTCTAAGTTTCTGATGCACACATATATATACAGTGTATATGGTGTATATATATAGATTGTATATATATATATATATATATATATATATTATTATTATTATTATTATTATTATTACTTGCTAAGCTACAACCCTAGTTAGAAAAGCAGGATGCTATAAGCCCAGAGGCTCCAACAAGGAAAATAGCCCAGTGAGGTAAGGAAATCAGGAAAAATAAAATATTTTAAGAACAGTAACATTGAAATAAACATCTATATAAACTATAAAAACTTTAACCAAACAAGAGGAAGAGAAACGGATAGAATAGTGTGCCAGTGTGTGTGTGTGTGTATGTGTGTGTTTCTTCTTATCCTTCTGCTAGCTTCCGTATTCACTAATTACCATAATGAGTCTTTTTATTGTTTATATATGACATATCTGTTTTTGACGTTGTTAATAGTTTATAGAGGACATATCTGTTTTGACGCGGTTACTGTTTTGAGAATGATATATTGTTGATTTATTCTCATCATTTATTTATTTCCTTATTTCCTTTCCTCACTGGGCTTTTTTTCCCTGTTGGAGGCCTTGGGCTTTATAGCATCTTGCTTTTCCAACTAGGGTTGTAGCTTGGCTAGTAATAATAATAATAATAATAATAATGATAATATCATTACGTCCGAGCAATCCACTATCACCATTCGCCCTCTCCATCTCCTTATGTTAATTGTGGGAAGTGTTTACAGCGGAAATAAACACACACACACACACGACGTTGTTAGTTCATTAAGAGACACGAAGGGCGTGGTGGTAGAAGTGGGTGGGTTGTTGTGGGTGTGGCCGTAGGTTAATGCTTTTCTCTCCGTTTGTGTGTCTGTCTGTCATACTGTTCAGCAGTGGCCGGCCAGCGGTCGTATGAGTCTAAGACAGGTGTAGGACATGTTGCCCTTTTGATAATAGTGAAATGGTGATTCAATTCATTTGATGTGATTTTATGGTGATTTAATGTGATTTTATGGTGATTTATATTGTATTGCGTTTGGTCACATGTCTCCGATGTTGACTGGCACTATTGCTTTGGTGTTTGAACTGGTGATTTATTGGTGATTTAGTGACGATATTGATGAGGTATGTGATTTCACTCATCTGTTGGTCTGGCGATGTTTTATATATATATATATATATATATATATATATATATATAAATATATATATATATATATATATATATTATAGGCGATGTTTTAAATATGTATATGTATGCATATATATATATATATATATATATATATATATATATATATACTTGTGTGTGACTTTTTATAACAGGTGACTTTCATA
>NC_090755.1:60898550-60901320 GCF_036898095.1 Palaemon carinicauda
TTCCAGTGAAATGATACACTCTGCTTCTCTCTCTCTCTCTCTCTCTCTCTCTCTCTCTCTCTTTGCATACAAATATTATGATTGAATTCAGATATATTTCCAGTGAAATGATACACTCTGCTTAGCTCTCTCTCTCTCTCTCTCTCTCTCTCTCTCTCTTTGCATACAAATATTACGATTGAATTCAAATATATTTTCCAGTGAAATGATACAGTCTGCTTAGCTCTCTCTCTCTCTCTCTCTCTCTCTCTCTCTTTGCATACAAATATTACGATTGAATTCAAATATATTTCCCAGTGAAATGATACACTCTGCTTAGCTCTCTCTCTCTCTCCCTCTCTCTCTCTCTCTCTCTCTCTCTCTGCATACAAATATTACGATTGAATTCAAACATATTTTCCAGTGAAATGATACTCTCTCTCTCTCTCTCTCTCTCTCTCTCTCTCTCTCTTTGCATACAAATATTACGATTGAATTCAAACATATTTTGCAGTGAAATGATACACTCTGCTTAGCTAACTCTCTCTCTCTCTCTCTCTCTCTCTCTCTCTCTCTCCATTTCAATTACACCTTCGGGGCTCCCCACCGCATCGCACCATCTTTCCCAATCTCCATCTCCACAAATTTCCATCTCGTTTAATGAGAATAAATCGCCCTCTCGAGGAGAGACTCCATCTCACCTGTTGGTCTGAGGAAGAAGAAGAATCCTTCTATCAACAAAATCTCTCTGGCTGAAGACCATCGGCGGAGAGATAGAGAGATTGAGAGATTGATTCCACATGACGTTGATTGATATGGATGGATGGAAGGGAGAGTTTCGTCTTCTATTTTTATTCTACGTATTTTTATATTTTTTATTTTATATTCATAGTATTTTCCATTTATTTTTTTTCATTTCATTCTTCATATATATTTTTACTGATCATCCGTTATCTCTTTTTTTAATTTACTTTTCTCAAATTCGTAAAGTTTTTTTTTAATTTCTCACTCCTGTTTTTATTTCGTCTTGGATTTCTCTGCCATATTTCTTCTCCTTGCACTTTGGATAATTGTGTTTCCTCTCCTTTGGTATTTGGAATCGAAATATACTGGGCAAAAATTCTTATAAATTCTCAAAGCTTCGAGGATATATCTCATTTGGATTCAGGACTCAGATATATATATATATATATATATATATATATTTATATAGATAGATAGATAGATAGATATATAGATAGATATAGATAGATAGATAAATAGATATATGAATAAATATATATAAGCACATACAGTATATGCATATACATATAAATAAACGACAATTTCCCTCAAATTGTCCAAAATAGCGTATTGTAGTTAAGAGCGGGTAGGAAGTGTTGAATCCGTGTGCATGTGTTCCCCTATTTATATAAAAAAATATATATAATATATATATATATATATATATATATATGTATATAAACAGAGAGAGAGAGAGAGAGAGAGAGAGAGAGACGGGTTTGATACTGCATTAAGGAAGAGTGAAAGAGGGACAGATAGACAGGCGGATAGACAAATTGATGGGCGTAGATTATGACTGGCTGGTTGGTTCCGTTAGGCGTCTTTGCACTACAACTCCGCCCTTGTCTTAATCGATTGTCTAGTACTTCCACCTGTCCCAAGGAATGCATGGGGGTTCAGACACCTCATTCTTACTTTATGAAACCCCCCCCTTCTCTCTCTCTCTCTCTCTCTCTCTCTCTCTCTCTAACCGAAAGCTCATACTCTTCTCACCAGTGTATGGTGTATGACTGCTCCTTCTTCCCCCCACCCGAAGGACTGGGGTTGAGCGTGACCTGAAAGAATATATATATATATATATATATGTATATATATAGATAGATAGATAGATAGATAGATTGATATATAGATTGATATATATATATATGTGTGTATATATATATTTATATATATATATATATATATGTATATAGATAGATAGATAGATAGATATATATATACATGTATATATATAAATATATATATATATATATATATATTTATATATTTATATATATATATATATATCTATATCTATATATATATATATACATATATATATATATATATATAGCCAGACTTTTGCTCTTTATTAGATAGGGAGATATGTATGAAATCGTATTTTATAGGCTAACTATTATACGCCAAGCTGAGAATAAAGCACCAATAGAATAAAAACCGAGGAGGAAAAGTGAAAGATAAGAAAAACTAGTGAGCATTTTTTTTTTTTTTTTTTTTTTTTGTATAGATTCATCCATCCAAGATATAAGGAAATAAAGCACACAGGCGTTAATTTACTCTATAAATAAATTCATTAAACTCTCTAAATCTATAAATAACTTCTATAAACTATAAATGCATTCTATAAAAATGAAAGAAAATAAGTCCTTTTAGTGGCTGGAGAACACAGCCGTAGCTTCTGCAATAGCCTTATCGAGCCGTATCTTGCTTTTCCGTAGCATTACCGAGCCGTGTCACTCCGTGTCACTCCGTGTCTTATGTTATTACCGGCTCTGCAAGGTTGCAATGCTCGGCCGTGGTCTATTATTATTTTAGCTGATATATGGCTGTATTTTTGCGCAGGATATTCATTATTTCATATTTCTTTCATATTTTTTTTTTTTTAGTTTTACGAGAGTCGGAGGACACCGACCTAAGCAAGATCACAATATTTGTTCGTGAAAAATATTTTTGAATGTCTCAGATATATATTTGAGCTGCTAATCATTGTTTTCTCTCTCTCTCTCTC
>NC_090755.1:60901820-60906820 GCF_036898095.1 Palaemon carinicauda
ATTAACATTAAAAATCAGAATAAAATTATAGGACAAATGGAAGTGTATAAAGATAGATACAAATAGAGAAGTTAAATTTTACATATAAAAAAAAGTAAGACGATATAAAAAAACAAAATAACAAGGATGAGAGAGTTTACAGTGAGAGTAGAATATAACTGTTAGTATTGAAAAATGGAAAATCAGTTGTTATGCTGGTACCTGCATGGGAATAGTATAGCTGATCGTTATGTTAATATCGGTGCCGTGATCATACAGTATACAGTATATGTGTATATATAATAAATACATTTTTTTGAAGCATACTTTGCTGGGAATATGTTTATGCACACTTATGTATATGAATACTATATGAAGTAACGTAATATACCTTTTTTTACATTTTAAAGTAATCTATGGATTTTATAAACGGCAATTTCCTTATATAATCAGATGTCAAGCAAATCTGTCTAAAGAAAGGCGTATTCTCGGGAAGCACACTAATCTGATACAGATTCCAGACGCGAGTGTGATACAGATTTCTGACGCAGTCTGATATAGATTTCAAATGCCAATCTGATGCTGATTTCAGACGCCAATCTGATACAGATTTCAGACGCCAATCGGATACAGATTTCAGACGCCAATCTTATAGATTTTGACGCCAATCTGATACAGATTTCAGTTGTGGAATAATTCTTTAGCAGACGACACTCGAAGTCTTGCAGTTGTTGCGTGAGGGAGGGAGTGTTTTTTTCAAATAGCATAATGAGACTGAGGTACTGAATGTGGGGAACCGCTCCTTTGATCGTGAGAGTGATTGAAATTGAGAGAGAGAGAGAGAGAGAGAGAGAGAGAGAGAGAGAGAGAGAGAGAGAGAGAGAGAGAGAGGAGAGAGAGAGAGAGGGTTTCTTTCGTTGGGAGATAGGTAGATAAATATATATATTATATATATATCTATATATATATATATATATATATATATATATATATATATATAATATATATATACAGTATATATATATATATATATATATAATATATATATATATATATATATATATACAGAGAGAGAGAGAGAGAGAGAGAGAGAGAGAGAGAGAGAGAGAGAGAGAGAGAGAGAGAGAGAGAGAGAGAGAAATTTTTTTTATAAAAAGTTAAATTTTCAGAGAAGGTATGAAGGGAAAATTTGCTCTTCTTAATTCCCAGATTTTTGTTCAACGAGAGAGAGAGAGAGGAGAGAGAGAGAGAGATGAGAGAGAGAGAGAGAGAGAGAGAGAGAGAGAGAATATTGATAGTTTCATAAGAATTTTATTTTCAGAGGAGGTAAGAAGGGAAAATTTACTTTTCTCAAGTCCCAGATTTTCGTTCAGCGAGAGAGAGAGAGAGAGAGAGAGAGAGAGAGAGAGAGAGAGAGAGAGAGAGAGAGAAGTGGTGGGATTTGAAAATGAGCTTCTCTTTCGATCCTAAAATTTCGTTCAACTGCCGAAGATGACGTAATTGGATCATGTCGATCGAAATGTTCCATTTCTTAGGGTACGAAATGATCATTGTTCTATAAGTAAGTCGCCGGCACTTACTGGGCTCAGAGGAGCCAACAAAAGCGCTGTTTTTAGCACAAGGAAAAGGACAATAATTGATCATTTATTTATTATTTCTTTTGTATATAGAATTGATATATATTGAAGGAGTAGAGGAACACATGATGACATTAATGATAATACTAATAATTAAGATGATAATTATTATAGTGTATTTCGGGAGTAGACCCTCTTTTAAGCAGGTTTTATTGAAGTGATTGCTGCCTCAGTGGCGTTAATTTTGTAATTAACTTTTTCTATTGTTCTTATTATCTTTTTCTCTTCATTTGAACAATCCGCCAGTAACTGGGAAAGGGACATATCAATAGGAAGGTGATGAAGACCATATCATTCACAATTTGTCTTCAATATATCACAACACATTGTAAAAGTACAGATAATATGTACAAAGTATAAAACACTATTTATTATTATTATCATCCATAGTAGTAGTTTATGGATAAATTACTGAAAGGCTTAAAGTTATAGTGTATCTACATTGTTATTGTCTGTATTACTGTGGAACTAGCATTAGTATTTTATAAGGTTTAAAGGACACACTTGAATGGCAGAAGCCCGGACAATGATAATACCCTAGAAATTAATGATACATATGATCGGCGCCCAAGCCCCCTTTTCACCCAAGGTAGGACCAGGGAGGGCATAGGCAATGGCTGCTGATGACTCATTAGGTAGACCTATAAGCTCATCCCGAACCCCCACCCTTAGCTCACAAGAATGGTGAAGCTGCAGACACTAAAAAAAAAAAACTATCTAGCTTGAGCGGGGTCCGAACCCCGTCCAAGAGATCACCAACTATAGTCCATTTCTTTTAGCGAGTCATATTAGCACCGACTCGCAACGGTGCCCTTTTAGCTCGGAAAAGTTTCCTGATCGCTGATTGGTTGGACAAGATCATTCTAACCAATCAGCGACCAGGAAACTTTTCCGAGCTAAAAGGGCACCGTTGCGAGTCGGTGCAAATATGACTCGCTAAAAGAAATGGACTATAGAAAACCTTACTATAAAAATTCTAATTTTAAGACAATTCACTTGGTAAATGTATTTCAGCTCGCATTTATCTTTCGCTTACATCGTTTATTCTTTTCAATTGCTACTTTTAAAAAAAGTGTAGTTTCGAAGAATAAATTCTCTCTCTCTCTCTCTCTCTCTCTCTCTCTCTCTCTCTCTCTCTCTCTCTCTCTCTCTCTCCGTAGTCTCTACCATTATTGACGTTTAAGCTTATCTGGGAGTGCTAGGTATTCGGTTCATGTGTGCGTGTGTGTGTGTGTGTGCACGCGCGCGTGCGTGTGTGTATTCAAATAAGACACAAATACTCTCAATATCCAATTCCCTTGGCAAAGGGATCAAAGGCTAAAGCGATTTTTTTTTTATCCCCTGGGCAGAGTTAAATCGATATTAAGATGTATTTGTGGCTTCTTTGAATACATGGAAGTCACGAGTGGTAATGATGGATTATTATATGTATGTAAGTATGCGTATATGTATATGTATATATATATATATATATATATATATATATTAATATATATACATACTGTGTATGTATGTATATATATATAGATATATATATATATATATATATATTTATATATTTATATATATATATATATATATATATATATATATATATATATATATATATATGTGTGTATGTATATATATATATGTATATATATATTTACTTTATATACTTTATATATATATATACAGTATACGTATATATAATATATATATATATATATATATATATATATATATATATATATATATACGTGTGTGTGTGTGCGTGTATGTATGTATGTGTGTGTTTTTATGAGTATTTCATAACCGTATTGATGTAAACAAAACATATATGGCCTTTTATTCTGTACCCTAATGGTATATACTCATGTGTTAGTTTATATTTCATGACCTTGTATTTCTAAACAAAGTGTCCTTGAACACAAGGAGGAACGACATTCGTGAGTTGGTTTAATTAGCCACTGCCTCTCTCTTTTTTTTTTTTTTTTTTTTTTTTTTTTTTTTTTTTTTTTTTTTTTTTTTAGCAACCTTTAGAAAATTAACTCACGTAACAATTTCTAGTTTCACCAACCGCTGTTACAGGCTGGGAGTATGAAGGTTCCTGCAGGATACGTTTAAGGTTTTAAATGCTTAAAGGCCTCTCATGAATGACAGAGGCAAGGGAAAGGGACAATGCCCTGGCTGGCATGACAAGGCTGTAGAAACTGACCGTATATACATATGATCAGCGCCCAAGCCTCCCTCTCCACCCAAGCTAAAATTATTATTATTATTAATTGCTAAGCTGCAACCCTAGTTGGAAAAGCAGGATGCTATAAGCCCAGGGGCTCCAACAGGGAAAATAGCCCAGTGAGGAAAGGAAACAAGGAAAAATTAAATATTTCAAAAGCAGTAACATTAAAATAAATATTTTCCTAAATAAACTATAAATACTTTAACAAAACAAGAGGAAGAGAAATTAGATAGAATAGTGTACCCGAGTGTACCCTCAAGCAAGAGAACCCTAACTCAAGACAGTGGAAGACCATGGTACAGAGGCTATGACACTAACCAAGACTAGAACAATGGTTTGATTTTGGAGTGTCCTTCTCCTAGAAGAGCTGCTTACCATAGCTAAAGTCTCCTCTACCCTTACCAAGAGGAAAGTAGCCACTGAACAATTACAGTGCAGTAATTAACCCCTTGGGTGAAGAAGAATTGTTTGATGATTACTGTGTTGTCAGTTGTATGAGGACAGAGGAGAATAAGTAAAGAATAGGCAAGACTATTCGGTGTATGCGTAGGCAAAGGGAAAGAACCGTAACCAGAGAGAAGGATTCAATGAAGTACTGTCTGGCCAGTCAAAGGACCCTATAACTCTCTAGTGGTAGTATCTCAACGGGCGCCTGGTGCCCTGACAACCTACTACAGGCAGTGTCTGCTGATGACTCAGCAAGTAGACCTATCGGCTCTCACGACCCCCATTCCTTAGCTCACATGAATGGTGAGGTTGCAGACACTACAATGAACTATCGAGCTTGAGCGGGGCTTGAACCCCAGTCCAGTTATCGCAAGGGAGGAACGTTTCCAATTGGCCACCACAAGGTTGTTGCAGGATACGGTCCGAAATCCTATAGGATCCCTCAAAGGAGTTGACCATTTAAGGTAGACAGAGGATGGAAGGAATTGCAATAAAACTCTTCAGATATAAAGCTACATTTTAATTGTGTTTTTTTTTATATTAAATGTGAGATAATGTGAGTGTTATATTATACATTCTTTTAATTTTTTCTTTAGTTTTGTAATGAAGAATATTTGGTTTTTATAATAGTGTCTATTAGGTATCTATTAGAATTATATTTCACTTCCATTTATGTATTTAGTTCCAAATGGTTTTGCACTTAAGTATATATATAT
>NC_090755.1:60911820-60929320 GCF_036898095.1 Palaemon carinicauda
TCAATCCTCTCCAATCTCCCATTCTCCATTCTTTTTCGTTCTTTTTCATCCCCCCCTCCCCCTACCTCTCCCCCTCCATCATCATACACCATTTCCCCTCCTCTTATTGTTACTTCCACCTGCAATTTCGCTCTCGCTACCTGGCGACACTTCAATTACAATCTCATATATCGATGCAAAATGACGGTCTTATCGGGTCTTGGTGTTGCCATTGCCGTCGGCCTCTGCTAAAGAAAGAAATAAAGGCTATTACTTTAGAATAAACAATATGTAGATTATCGTATGAATCCCGTATTCCGTTATTATTATTATTATTACTAGCCAAGCTACAACCCTAGTTGGAAAAGCAAGATGCTATAAGCCCAAGGGCTCCAACAGGGAAAAATAGCCCAGTGAGGAAAGGAAATAAGGAAATAAATAAATGAGAATAAATTAACAATAAATCATTCTAAAAACAGTAACAGCGTCAAAACAGATATGTCTTATATAAACTATTAACAACGTCAAAAATAGAAATGCCATATATAAACTATTAATCAGCTCGAGAAATTCTATGATCAGTAATATCTCTGCTGGAGTTTTTTTTTTTCCTGATAAAATTATTCATTTCATTAATCTTCGCTATTTCATAAATCCGAAACAAAAAATGATATGAATTCTAAACAAAAATATGCATGATTTTCTATTTTTATTTTTTTGTGAAATGTATTTTTACAATTGTTTTTATTTCGGCTTCTGTTTTTCTTTTCTTTTTCAAAAATGTATTTTGCAATCGTTTGTTTGGTTTCTTTCTTTTGTCTCATAGTTTACCCTCCAGTTTCTGTCGCGTTTTTTATAAAAATAAAACAGATTTTTCCTTCTAACATGTTTTTATCTGAACTTGTTCGTAGTATTTTTGTCTTATAACAAATATTCTTTTTATGAAGTAAAAATCAAATTCATTTCCTTAAAACTTAGCAAATGCTTTTTTCCTCATGTAGAATTTTAAACCTTTTCTCTTTTTATAAATGAATGTTCATCTCTCTCTCTCTCTCTCTCTCTCTCTCTCTCTCTCTCTCTCTCTCTCTCTCTCAAATATGTAGCATGAATATCACTAGTTTATTTAGATTTTCAGACCTTTTCTCTTTATAAAATGAATCTCTCTCTCTCTCTCTCTCTCTCTCTCTCTCTCTCTCTCTCTCTCTCTCTCTCTCCCCCCCCCCCCTCTCTCTCTCTCTCTCTCTCTCTCTCTCTCTCTCTCTCTCTCTCTCTCTCTCTCTCTCTCTCTCTCTCTCTCAAATATGTAGCATGAATATCACTAGTTTATTTAGATTTTCAGACCTTTTCTCTTTATAACATTAATCTCTCTCTCTCTCTCTCTCTCTCTCTCTCTCTCTCTCTCTCTCTCTCTCTCTCTCTCTCTCTCGTTGTAACAGACTTATGATGAATTCACTTTGTCAGTGATGACTTGATTAGTAACCTTTTTCATTTGTACCAGATTAATTTTATTCAATTTGGTTTTTTAATTTCTATTTATTTTTGTTAATATATATGTATTATGTATTTTTTCTTTATACATTTGTTAAATATTGATTTACCTTTTACCTCTTATTTATGTTTATCAATTTCAATATTTATTTACCTTTTACGTCTTATTTATGTTTATCAATATCAGTATTTATTTACTTTTTACGTCTTATTTATGTTTATCAATTTCAGTATTGATTCACCTTTTATGTTTTATTTATGTTTATCAATTTCAGTCTTTATTCACCTTTTACGTCTTATTTATGTTTATCAATTTCAGTATTTATTTACCTTTTACGTCTTATATATGTTTATCAATTTCAGTATTTATTTACCTTTTACGTCTTATTTATGTTTATCAATTTCAGTATTTATTTACCCTTTACCTCTTATTTATGTTTATCAATTTCATTATTTATTTACCTTTTACGTCTTATTTATGTTTATCAATTTCAGTATTTATTTACCTTTTACATCTTATTTATGTTTATCAATTTCAGTATTTATTTACCTTTTACATCTTATTTATGTTTATCAATATCAGTATTCATTTACCTTGTACGTCTTATTTATGTTTATCAATTTCAATATTCATTTATCTCGTAACCATTTATATCATCTTTTATTGGGTTACTTATTTCTCATGAAAACAGAACGATAGATACGAGAGGAAGGGAACTTTGTGAATGGAGGTACGAGAGAGAGAGAGAGAGAGAGAGAGAGAGAGAGAGATAGAGAGAGAGAGAGAGAGAGAGAAAGTGTGTTTCATGTCATCAGTGTCGCATGCCAATAATAGTGGCTGGTATGTTGACATGTTCATTAAAATGACTCCTTGAGGAATGATGGAATGAGGAGTGGTTGGGGGGGGGGGGGGGAGAACCTGGTGTTTTGGGAGGAGGAAATTGGTGCTTCGATGGAGGGAAATTTGTGTTTGGGGGAGGGAAGTTGGTATTTTGGGGAGAAAGAAATTGGTGTTTTGAGGGAGGGAAATTGGTGCTTTGATGGAGGGAAATTTGTGTTTGGGGGAGGGAAGTTGGTATTTTGGGGAGAAAGAAATTGGTGTTTTGAGGGAGAGAAATTGGTATTTTGGAGAAAGAAAATTTTTTTTTTTTTTTTGATGGAGGGAAATTGGTAAATTTCTGTTAAGGGGGAAGGGAAATTGGTAAATTTCTGTTAAGGGGAGGGAAATTGGTATCTGAAAGGGAAGAAAGAAACTGGTGTTCTGAGGGAGAGAAATTGCTGTTTTGAGGGAGGGAAATTGCTGTTTTGAGGGAGAGAAATTGCTGTCTTCGAGAGGGAAATTAGGGTGATGATTTATTTCCCACCCGATTTTATAACAATTTTATTTAAATAAATGTTATAATAGTTTGTCTTTATTTAAAAAAGAAATGCTTAAACACATTTTAGTGAAATCAATCTTTTATGGAAGGGAAACTGGTGGAGTGAAATTCAGGAATTCCCATCTTTATAGACGGTGTCTATAGAGATCAAAATGCCACTGTAAAATGAACATTCGGATATTCGATGTGGGATGCTCAGGGGACTTCCGTCCTTAGAGACTTGGGATATTAGAACCAAAATTGGAAAGCAAGTATAGCATATTCATCACTGCAAAACTTATAGGATTTTGTCATTAGGAACGAAGGTGATATTATTATTATTATTATTATTATTATTATTATTATTATTATTATTATTATTATTAAAATGACCAAAATCATTATTATTATTGTTAACAAAATTATTGTTTGTAGCAAAATTGACCAAAATTTTTATCTTTATAATTAAGGTTACCAAAATTATTATTAATATAAAAATTGTAAAATAAATGTTATTAGAATTGTCAAAATTGTTATTATTATTGTTAACAAAATTATTATTTATATCAAAATTGACCATAATTTTTATATTTATAATTAAGGTTACCAAAATTATTATTAATATGAAAAATTGTAAAATAAATGTTATTAGAATTGTCAAAATTATTATTATTATTATTATTATTATTATTATTATTATTATTATTACTGTTATTATTATTATTATTATTATTATTATTATTATTATTATTATTATTTTATTATTTTTATCATTATCATTTATTATTATTATTATTATTATTATTATTATTATTATTATTATTATCATTATTATTATCATAACTGAACCTCTTAACAAAACATACAAAATCTTCAAAACTGATAATTTCATCACAGAATGCTAGATAACTATGACTGCTAGGTATACCAAAACCAAGGTAAACCCCCCCCCCTCCCTTTCCCCCAGCTTAACCAATCCAATACCTCCCCCCCCTCCCCCCCCCCCCTCCCCTTCCCTTATTGGGCGCATTTGGTGTCGGTATAATCATTTTAATTGAAACCTTACGCTGGGAGATAAGTCTGTCTGGCGATGACGTAATTGCTGACTGTGTTTCAGTCGGATTGTTTTTTTTTGTCTTATTCACAGATTGGAATTTTTTTTTTTCTGAGTTGGAGAAATGAAGGTTTATTTCCAGTATGCAGTTTTGTTTATATCTGTATATATAAATATATATATGTATATATATATATATATATATATATATATATATATATATATATATATATATATACACATACAGTATACACACACATATATATATACGTATATATATATAATATATATACATATATACTTCATATATATATATATATATATATATATATATATATACATACATACATACATACTAAATATAAAGTTGAGGAGATACAAAAACATTTTCTCACACTGCAAACATCCAATGTTATATATAGTATGCCATTCAGAGTGCGATGAAACATTAAGAAATCTCTTATGAGTAAATATCATGGCTGTCCTTAAAGAATATACTCATTTATTTATTCCTAGATCTGTTATGCAGATTGATTGATTGATTGATTGATTTGGCGTTTTCTGGCATCCCATCTGTTGTACAGATAATTGTACTCCAAATTGCTCTTATTATGATACTCATTTTGATATCATTTGATTTATTGCTGTGTGAGCGACAAAACGTCAAAATGGCCAGCTGCATTTGAACATTAATTTCTGTAATGTACGGCAAAAATAATGTTATTTTTTTAAATGTAAAGTAATTAAAAGGTATATTTTTTTTAGCATCGTACATAATTGACCGTCCAGTAATATTAATTTTATGCTATTTTTGTGTTTGGGTTTTTTTTTAAGGATAGCTTATTAATGTATTTATTTTATATTAGTGGCCCATATTATATATATATATATATATATATATATATATATATATATATATATGTATGTATGTGTATATATATATATATATATTAAATATATATATATATATAATAATAATAATAATAATAATAATAATAATAATAATGATAATAATAATAATAATAATAATAATAATATAAGTTTCATTACACATACGATCAATTAATTTAGCGTCAAGGAATCGGATCCCTTTTGTATTTACCTTTGTTTATACCTACATTTTGTTGACTATCAATAAGCATTAAACTCGTAAACAGGAAATGTACATTATGTATCTAATACATCAAACGTACGGTGTTCTTGTAAAATATTTATTTTTTTTGTACTTTTATATTTTGGGCACATAAACACACATACACACACACACACACATATATATATATATATATAATATATATATAATATATACAGTATATATAATATATACAGTGTATATATATATAATATATACAGGATATAGATATATATATATATATATATATATATATATATATATATATATACACACACACACTACATATATCTACATATATGTATACATGTATGCAGTATATTTATGTATACTGTATATATATATATATATAATATATATATATATATATATATATAATATATATATATATATATATATATATATATATATATATATATATATATATATATATATATATATATATATATATATATGTATTTATTTCTGGTCACACAGCTCTCCCCATCCCACAGGAGGGGGGAGAGGGACTAGTCATAACCTGGTGAGAAGGTGGCGCGTGTGCGTGTGTATACATAGCTACCTAAATATATAGCAGAAAGTATGACATTTGTATGCTATGCAGTATACAGTACATAAAGTCTCACTTTCTCTATTATATAGGGGATATACTGTATATTATATATGTGTGTATGTGGTATGTGTGTGTGTGCGCGCGCATGCACGTCTGTGTATTTAACCAAAAATGTAAATACATATATACGTATCACTTACCTTTCCCTTACGTTCATCCTAATACCAAGATTTAAGAATGATCCGGGCCCAAGCGGTTATCTTGTTCGCCCCCTTAAAGCCAGATATGCCGATGCGTGTTTGTTTTGTCCTGTGTGTGTGTGTTGGTGTCTGCGCGTACGAAATGTAACGTCAGACCCGATGCCCTCATTTCCAGCACGTACATGTTCTATTCACGTTGCCGAACACGAGCTGACGGAGATTTTGATTGGACTAAAGCCTAAAGGGGAAACCTTCGTTATGGGTGGTGGTGGTAGCAGGTGTTCGTTGGCCAGGTAAAGAAGTAAAGAGACTATGATCACCTTTGACCTATGTCGAGTGACGCAAATACTCGGTGAGTTTTTGCCCCCTCTCGTGTTTTAAGGGGGTGTTTATTTTCATGCAAGCACGGTGGTCATTCCTTGGCTCAGTTCCAGTTTATTTCCATGCAAACACGGTGGTCATTCTTGCCCAGTTCCAGCTTATTTCCATGCAAACACGGTGGTCATTCTTGCCCAGTTCCAGCTTATTTCCATGCAAACACGGTGGTCATTCCTTGGCCCAATTCCAGTTTATTTCCATGTAAGCAAAGTGGTAATTCTTTGGCCCAATTCCAGTTTATTTCCATCATGCACGGTGGTCATTCCTTGGCCCAATTCCAGTTTATTTCCATGCAAACACGGTGGTCATTCTATGGCCCAATTCCAGTTTATTTCCATGCAAGCAAAGTGGTCATTCCTTGGCCCAATTCCAGTTTATTTCCTTGCAAGCAAAGTGGTCATTCCTTGGCCCAATTCCAGTTTATTTTCATGCAAGCACGGTGGTCATTCCTTGGCCCAATTCCAGTTTATTTCCATGCAAACACAGTGGTCATTTTATGGCCCAATTCTAATTTATTTCCATGTAAGCAAAGTGGTCATTCCTAGTCCCAATTCCAGTTTATTTCCATGCAAGCAAAGTGGTCATTCCTAGGCCCAATTCCAGTTTATTTCCATGCAAGCAAAGTGGTCATTCCTAGGCCCAATTCCAGTTTATTTCCATGCAAGTAAAGTGGTCATTCCTAGGCCCATTTCCAGTTTATTTCCATGCAAGCAAAGTGGTCATTCCTTGGCCCAATTCCAGTTTATTTCCATCATGCACATTGGTCATTCCTCGGCCCAATTCCAGTTTATTTCCATGCAAGCAAGGTGGTCATTCCTCGGCCCAATTCCAGTTTATTTCCATGCAAGCAAGGTGGTCATTCCTTGGCCCAATTCCAGTTTATTTCCATGCAAACACGGTGGTCATTCTTGCCCAGTTCCAGCTTATTTCCATGCAAGCACTGTGGTCATTCCTTGGCCCAATTCCAGTTTATTTCCATGCAAACACGGTGGTCATTCTATGACCCAATTCCAATTTATTTCCAAGCAAGCACTGTGGTCATTCCTCGGCCCAATTCCAGTTTATTTCCTTGCAAGCAAAGTGGTCATTCCTTGGCCCAATTCCAGTTTATTTCCATGCAAGCAAAGTGGTCATTCCTTGGCCCAATTCCAGTTTATTTCCATACAAGCAAAGTGGTCATTCCTTGGCCTAATTCCAGTTTATTTCCATGCAAGCAAAGTGGTCATTCCTTGGCCCAATTCCAGTTTATTTCCATACAAGCAAAGTGGTCATTCCTTGACCTAATTCCAGTTTATTTTCATGTAAGCACGGTGGTCATTCCTCGGCCCAATTCCAGTTTATTTCCATGCAAGCAAAGTGGTCATTCCTTGGCCCAATTCCAGTTTATTTCCATACAAGCAAAGTGGTCATTCCTTGGCCTAATTCCAGTTTATTTTCATGCAAGCACGGTGGTCATTCCTTGGCCCAATTCCAGTTTATTTCCATGCAAGCAAAGTGGTCATTCCTTGGCCCAATTCCAGTTTATTTCCATACAAGCAAAGTGGTCATTCCTAGGCCTAATTCCAGTTTATTTCCATGCAAGCAAAGTGGTCATTCCTTGGCCCAATTCCAGTTTATTTCCACCATGCATGGTGGTCATTCCATGGCCCAGTTCCAGTTTATTTCCATGCAAACACGGTGGTCATTCCTTGGCCCAATTCCAGTTTATTTCCATACAAGCAAAGTGGTCATTCCTTGGCCCAATTCCAGTTTATTTCCATACAAGCAAAGTGGTCATTCCTTGGCCTAATTCCAGTTTATTTCCATGCAAGCAAAGTGGTCATTCCTTGGCCCAATTCCAGTTTATTTCCACCATGCATGGTGGTCATTCCATGGCCCAGTTCCAGTTTATTTCCATGCAAACACGGTGGTCATTCTATGGCCCAATTCCAGTTTATTTCCATGCAAGCACGGTGGTCATTCTTTGGCCCAATTCCAGTTTATTTCCATCATGCACGGTGGTCATTCCTTGGTTCAATTCCAGTTTATTTCCATGCAAGCACGGTGGTCATTCCTTGGCCCAATTCCAGTTTATTTCCATCATGCACGGTGGCCATTCCTTGGTCCAATTCCAGTTTATTTCCATGCAAGCAAGGTGGGCATTCCTTGGCCCAATTGATTAATTGATTTCAAGTTTTCTGGCATCCTGACATCTGAGGTCATTGACGCCGATATTGTTTATTGTTGAAAAATGGAAGAATATTCATTTAATACCATAAAAGCAAAGATGATTTCAAAGTTAAATATTTTTCAGAAGACCTGAAATAAAGCCTAAAATACCACTAGCATGGTAGGACACATCATGTCAAAGAATCTTGGCAAGGATGAACCTGCCATCCTTACCTGGAGCCTCAAACAGATATCCATTTCTTTGACTACTATATGTGGGGCATTCGGTCAACAAATGCCTCACTGTCAATGGTACCGAACAGTCGTCGCAATATGGTTGGTGTTTGCCTGCCAGTAAAAACTCATTTGTCATCCGAGTGTGACCAATGCGGAGACGACAAAGAGTAGTCTCCCACTTTCGGGGCATCCCGTTATACCTCCAGGGGGATATAGCATTACAATTTCTCTCATTTTATTTTCAAGTAAACTATCCCAATGCTGTTGGCAATTATTATGAATAAAATTCTTAATTGTAGGTTAAAAAAAAAAAAAAAATTGCAAAGAATGGGATACCTTCTTGGTAGCAATTCAGCTGCTGCACTCTTTTGTACCAACCGTGTGTCACACGATCGTACATAGTTCATTTTGTGCTTGTATCTTCGCTCACCCCTCGCACTAAAAAGAACCTGAAAAATCATGTCTGCTTCTCTCCTCTGTAACAGTGTCAATATTTGAACATGAAAATTCTTGTTGCTTTGAGATTTTGTATATAAAGGAGAGTGTTCTTTAATAAACTAACTCAGTTGCTTTCACACTGCCTTTCAGTTCACAACCTTCCCTCGGCACCGTCACACTTTGCCAGCGAATCCACCTCTTCATTTACAGACTTCCAGACACACCTACGTGTGCCGGAACCCAGCAAAATCGAACTAATATACCTTTCATGCCAGTACTTAAAAGTCACTCTAAAATATTTAAAACTAAAGTATTATTGGAATTAAAAACTTCTAAACCTTTTAGGACACTTCTTGCATCGCAAAAAATGGTAAAATTGCCGTTATTATTATTGTTGTTATTATTATTATTAATATTATTATCATTATTATTATTATTATTAATATTATTACAAGGTAAGCTATAACCCAAGTTGGAAAAGTAGGATGCTATAAGCCTAAGATCTCCAACAGGAGAAAATAACCCAGTGAGGAAAGAAAACAAGGAAATAAATAAATTACAAAAGATGTTATGGACAATTGAAATAAAATAATATAAGAACTGTAACAAGATCGATGAAAATCTCGATCAATCAATCTTTTGGAACCCCCATCAAAATCCTGTTTTATCGAGAGTTCGTTCCATCATCTCCCAAATCCCGAAATCTCTGGAAGGATAAAAGTGACCCCCACACCAACGATCTCATTAGAAGAGATATTTGAAGCCTCCTACCTGAATGATATATTATAAATAGATTTCACAAAGGTCACCACGGCAGAGATTGACGTCAGCCGTGACCTCACTCACTCTGAAATTGATAGTTTTTAATAATTCCATGACAGAATTGAAGAGCCTCGAATGATTGGGCTGAAGACATTCCAATAAAAAGGGGCTATTGATGTGGATGCCACGGTAGAATTAAGAGGGTGTTTTTTTAGAGATTCTGTAGCATTAGAGTCGTTTTGGTTATTATTATTATTATTATTATTATTATTATTATTATTATTATTATTGTTGTTGTTATTATTATTAAAAATTAACGCCACTGAGGCAGCAATCACTTTCAATAAAACCTGCTTAAAAGAGGGTCTACTCCCGAAATATTATTATTATTATTATTATTATTATTATTATTATTATTATTACTGCTAGCTTAGCTACAACCTTTCTTGGAAAAGCAGGATGCTATAAGCCCAAGGGATCCAACAAGGAAAACTAAACCAGTGAGGAAAGGAAGCAAGTCTGTGTCACCAGAAGATGCAAATTTAAAAGTTATTGAGGCATTTTATTAATATCTTATGTTCTTAAAGTCTTTTTTGTGTTTTAAGAACTCAATAAAAATTTTATGTCAATTAATTAGAAACTTTAAAGACTATTCCTTGCTATTTTCTTTACTAGATACTCGTGACGATTCTGTTACTAAAGAGACCACAATGCCGAAGACTCCTGTGCTCTACTGTAATAGAGACCACGATATCAAAATCTCGTGAAGACCCTGGTACTTAAAGACCACAATACTGAAGGTTTTTGAAGACTGGTATTCTCTTAGAGACTATGATACCAGATACTCGTGAAGATTCTGTTACTAATACCGAAGGCTCCGGTGTTCAACTGTAATAGAGACCTCGATATCAAAATCTCGCGAAGACCCTGGTACTGAGAGACCACAATTCTGAAGGTTCTTGAAGACTTTGGTATTCTTATACAGACCACAATATCAAGAGCTCATGAAGACCCTATTACTTAAAGACCCCAATACCGAAGACTCTTGAAGACTGGTATTCTCTTAGAGACCACGATACGGAAGGTTCTTGAAGACATTGGTATTCTTATAAAGACCACAATATCAAAATCTCATGAAGACCCTGGTACTTAGAGACCACAATACGGAAGGTTCTTGAAGACTGGTATTCTCTTAGAGACCACGATACGGAAGGTTCTTGAAGACTTTGGTATTCTTATACAGAGCACAATATCAAGAGCTCATGAAGACCCTGATACCTAGAGACCTCAATATAGGAGACTGATGTTCTACTGTAATAGAGACGTCCTTGTGACTTATAGACCAATATACCGAAGAATGCTTTAGACGTTATCAGTTAAAGTTTGCATTTAAACGGTTTCACTTGTTTCAGGACTAATGTAATGCTTTAGAATGGTATACACACATACACACACAACAAAAACTAGAAAAAAAAAATATTATTAAAATTATTGTTATTATTATTAAAATTAAAATCATTATTAGCGAAGAGGCTTTTGGCTGAGTGGGGTTCCCCGTCTAATAATGATAATTTTAATAATTTTAATGATAATGATAATTTCATATATACACACACACCCACACACATATATACATACATATATATATATATACTGTATATATATATATATATATATATATATATATATATATATATATATATATATATATATATATATATTTGTGTGTGTGTGTGTATATATACACATGTGTGTGTTTGTATAAATTGGGAGGGTTGGCGGCAGGAAAGGCATCCGGTCATGAAAAGTTAGTCAAAACCAGTATGGCCAGTGGAGATTGTAATATTAACCGGTGATGAAGTGTGGGACAGAGGTAGATGGAGAACACTGGCTAGAAACATCGACCCCACATAAAAGTGGAAAAAGATGCAGACAAAGAAGAAGAATTGATATATATATATATATATATATATATATATATATATATATATATATATATATATATATGTGTGTGTGTGTGTGTGTGTGTGTGTGTGTGTTTGTCTTTTCTTTGAGAATAAATTGATTACTGTATAATCAATTATTTATGAAGTCATTCTATCTTTTGATTCAACATCACAAACGCACACAACACCAACAAACACTTCGCATTATCAGTCAAATTTCACGGTAAGATCCAAGCGCGGAATGGCATTACATTATAATCTCATCTCCATCGAGCAGTAACGAGGAAGTAACCTAGTTTTTTTTTAAATGGAATATTAGGAAACACGCCTCCCCTATTTGAATCCATATGATACTCTTAGTAAATAAGGTTTTCAATCTGGCTTTGTGCGTGCGTATGTCGATTACGTTTTGTTGTTTGTGTGTGAGTGTGTTTACTAAGGTTTATTTATTTCTTCGTGCTTGCTTTTATGTGTGTTAGTAATGGGAGTTATATGTTACAATACTGTCCATTTTCAAGCCTAGGACTTGTGTATTTATACCGTCGAAAATGACAGCATGTGACGGTAATCTCCTTTATATAATAAACAGTAAGTCTGGCTATATATATATATACTGTGTATATATATATATATATATATATATATATATATATATATATATATATATATATATATATATATATATATATATATATATATATATATTCCTTTCCAATCACGCTTAGCGGCATTGCCACACGTATAGCTACTCGGTCTCTCTACGTCCCTCGGGTAGGGAAGAGAGAAGGTAGTCATACCCTGTAGAGAACGTGT
The DNA here is from genome assembly GCF_036898095.1 of Palaemon carinicauda. Lineage (NCBI taxonomy): Eukaryota > Metazoa > Arthropoda > Malacostraca > Decapoda > Palaemonidae > Palaemon > Palaemon carinicauda. The sequence continues at coordinate 60,924,307 of NC_090755.1, forward strand.
GTGCGTGCTCGCATGCATATCTATCTAGATATTTAGCCCTCAATTTTTTGACGGGTCGCGTACACTAGTATATATGATATAGGGTCAAGACAGCCAGTTGCGAGGATGGGTGGCCCCGTGTTGGTTAACGGCAATTCTATTATTATTATTATTATTATTATTATTATTATTATTATTATTGTTGTTGTTGTTGTTGTTGTTGTTGTTGTTATTATTATTATTACCCAAGCTACATCCTTAGTTGGGAAGACAGGATGCCACAAACCCAGGTCTCCAACCGGAGCAATACTCACCCAAATGCAATAAAAAATATTCGTTCAAATACCATGAAAAATATTCGTCGTAATGCTCTGAAAATATTCGTCCAAATACCATAAAGATATTCGATCTAACCCATAAAAATATTCGTCTAAATGCCGTAGAAATATTCTTCCAAAAGTCAAATGAATATACGACCAAATACCATAGAATTCGTCCGAATTCCATAAAAATGTTCGTCCAAATACCATAAAAATATCCGTCCAAATTCCATGAAAATATTCGTCCAAATAATGTAAAAATATTCGTCCAAACACCATAAAGATATTCGGATCTAAACCATGAAAATATTTGTCCACATGCCATAAAAATATTCGTCCAAATGTCATAAAAATATTCGTCCAAATGTCATATAAATATTCGCCCAAATTCCATAAAAATATTTGTCCAAATATCTTGAAAATATTTGCATAATTCCATCAAAATATTCGTCCAAATACCATAAGAATATTCGTCCTAGGGCCGTAAAAATTTTGGTCCAAATGCCATAAAATTTTTCGTCCAAATTCCATGAAAATATTCGTTCAAATACCTTGAAAATAATCTTCCAAATACCATTAAAATAATCGTCCAAATGGCATTACAATATTCGTCTAAATACCATAAAATATTCGATCAAATCCATAAAAACAATCGTCCAAATACCATAGAAATATTGGTCGAAATGCCATGAAAATATTCATCCAAATACCATAAAGATATTCGATCAAAACCATAATATTAATACTAATACCATAAAAATATTCATCCAAATACCATAAAGATATTCGATCAAAACCATAATATTAATACTAATACCATAAAAACATTCATCCAAATACCATAATAAAGATATTCGATCAAAACCATAATAATATTAATACTAATACCATAAAAACATTCATCCAAATACCATATTAAAGATATTCGATCAAAACCATAACAATATTAATACCATAAAAACATTCATCCAAATACCATAAAGATATTCGATCAAAACCATAACAATATTAATACCATAAAAACATTCATCCAAATACCATAAAGATATTCGATCAAAACCATAACAATATTAATACCATAAAAACATTCATCCAAATACCATAAAGATATTCGATCAAAACCATAACAATATTAATACCCTAAAAACATTCATCCAAACACCACAAAAGGAAACAAGCAACGCCATCTATATCTTTCCCCATAAGAAAAATAAACAAAACCTACTCCTTAAATCCCTGTCAGAGAGGAGACCCCAAATTGCGACAGAACCAACCGCCAGTCCAGGACTCCTCTGGGGTTTTTTTCAAGAGGAGACAATTGTAGTTTCTCGTGAGAATACCCTTGACGTTATTTATTCTGTTTTCTCCCTTTTGGGAAAACTCCTGAGTTCGGTGACTCGAATGGTTTTCTCTCTCTCTCTCTCTCTCTCTCTCTCTCTCTCTCTCTCTCTCTCTCTCTCTCTCTCTCTCTCTCTCTCTCTCTCTGTGGCGTGAGTTTTTCTATTAAATATACACACATATATATATATATATATATATATATATATATATATATAGAGAGAGAGAGAGAGAGAGAGAGAGAGAGAGAGAGAGAGAGAGAGAGAGAGAGAGAGAGAGAGAGAGATAATTACAAAAAGAAAAAAAAATTATTTTTTGGTTTTATATTATTAATATTATTGTTGTTGTTTTTGTTGGTGTTGTTATTGTTGTTATTATTATTATTATTATTATTATTGTTAAAGTAAATATTTAACCAGATGCCCCTATTAGTATTAACTTATGTATCAGAAACTCTGAGCCTTACTAAAGCCTTATAACATAAGCCAGTTACAACTCAAAGAGCTATGGAAAGTATAATGATGGGAATAACATTAAGAGAGAAAAAACAGCAATATGGATACAAGAACAAAAAAGTAGAGGATATTCTGACAAGTCAGTGTTAAGGAGAAGTCTAAAAGTCAGTGTCAAGGAAAAGTCTAAATGTCAGTGTCATGGAAAAGTCTAAAAGTCTAAAAGTCAGTGTCAAGGAAAAGTCTATAACTCTAAAAGTCAGAGTCAAGAAAAATTTAAAAGTCAGTGTCATAGAAAAGTCTAAAAGTCAGTGTCATGGAAAATTCTAAAAATCAGTGTCATGGTAAAGTCTAAAATTCTAAAAATCAGTGTCAAGGAAAAGTCTAAAAGTCAGTGTCAAGGAAAAGTCTAAAAGTCAGTGTCAAGAAAAAGTCTAAAAGTTAGTGTTAAGGAAAAGTCTAAAAGTCAGTGTCAAGGAAAAGTCTATAAGTCTAAAAGTCAGTGTCATGAAAAAGTCTTAAAGTCAGTGTCAAGGAAAAGTAAAAGTCAGTGTCAAGGATACCGTTAATCAGAATTCTGAAAAGTCTAAGGTCACTCAGACTTTAAAGTCTATCAGACGTTGGGGACTTGAATGCATCCTTGTTTAATCTCTTCTGCTCGACGTCTTCTATTGGAGTAATCGGTTTAGTCTAAACCCCCCCCCCCCCCCTCACCATCCTTCACTATCCTTTACCCTACCTTCCCCTCCTCCTCATTTAATGTTTTATCTCCTTTTTTTTTTTTATCATTTCCCTTCTTTTATCGTCTTTCACTTCGCCTTATGTTTTATCCCATCTGTAGATTAAATTCCCTCTGAAATAGATATTTCCTTTCTTCATTGATTCCTATTTTCTTTAATGTTTTCGTCTTTTCCCTCTTTTTTATATTCGCGTTATCGTTCATATCTTTTATCATTTACGTCTCCTCCCCTCCCTTTTTATACCTGTTCTTCTCTTTTATCATTTTCCTCATTACTTCCACCTGTCTTTATTCCTAGAAACTCAGTTATCGTTCTTCATTCCTTAAATCACCTGTCAGATTATTTTTGTTTAATTTACAACTTTCACCTTTTCCCCTTTTACATCACCTCGTGTTATTTATTTCCTTCATTCTATCCTCCCTCTTTTTTTTAACCCCCTTTTCTCTTACCTCTCCCATCTCTCCTCACCAGCTATTTTCCCTCAGTACATCTCTCCCTTTTACGTTATGCATTTCCCTCATTCTTTCCTCCCTCCTTCACCCCAATTTTCTCTCACCTCTCCCATCTCCCCTCATCAGCCATTTTCCCTCATTAGTACACCTCACTCTCTTTCATGTTATTCATTTCCCTCATTCTCTCCTCCCTCCTTCAACCCCATTTTCTCTCACCTCTCCTATCTCCCCTCACCAGCCATTTTCCCTCATTAGTACACCTCACTCTCTTTCATGTTATTCATTTCCCTCCTTCTCTCCTCTCTCCATCTCTCCTCACCAGCCATTTTCCCTCATTAGTACACCTCACTCTCTTTCATGTTATTCATTTCCCTCATTCTCTCCTCTCTCCATCTCCCCTCACCAGCCATTTTCCCTCATTAGTACACCTCACTCTCTTTCATGTTATTCATTTCCCTCATTCTCTCCTCTCTCCATCTCCCCTCACCAGCCATTTTTCCTCATTAGTACACCTCACTCTCTTTCATTTTATTCATTTCCCTCATTCTCTCCTCTCTCCATCTCCCCTCACCAGCCATTTTCCCTCATTAGTACACCTCACTCTTTCATGTTATTCATTTCCCTCATTCTCTCCTCTCTCCATCTCTCCTCACCACCCATTTTCCCTCATTAGTACACTTCACTCTCTTTCATGTTATTCATTTCCCCCAGTCTCTCCTCTCTCCATGTCCCCTCACCAGCCATTTCCCCCATTACTAAACTCACTCTTTTTTCCCCCTCTTATCTGCATCCACTCACCCATGACCTCTCTTCCTCTAACCATCTCATCTCGAAGTTAGAGTACCCCCAAGCCTTTCTCCTCTCGCTCCCAATTCTCTCATCTTCACGTATCCTACATTCTAAATATAGGAAGAGATTACCCTAGCCTCTATCTCTCTTACTTTCAATGGGAAGATGATTGTATGGGTCGCAGGGACTCGTTTTCGTGTCCGTATCCGTAAATGGAAGAGGTTGAATGACAAGTGACGCTGATCTCTCTGGATACGCGTCCAGTCACGAACGCGTTCTGGTCTCGTCAGGCTTGTTGCTAGACGCGTCCTGTAGATATGGCTCTGGAGCAGGGTTGCCAGGTTGGCCTTTTTCAGGCCAAAAAAAAAACTCAAGTTTGGCCTTTTTGAAATTGGTTGGCCTTTAGTAACATTATGAAAATAGTGGGCCCTAAATACTGTATTTTTGGCCTTTTTTCTAATAATGGGTTTGTCTTTTAAAGCTGTGGTTGATTAGAAGTTGGGCTTTTCTCGTTTAGAAAACCTGTCAACCCTGTCTGGAGATTAAGGTTTTGCGTTTTCTTCTAGTTTATGTTCTTAAGGGGTTTGTTTATTTCTCTTCTGATAGTTTTATTTTCGTTTGTTTAAATGTTCCTGATTGGTGATGGAAATTATGGTTTTAAATTCTATTTCTGTAAAGTTGCTTAAATTTGATCTGGGATGTCTTGTAATGACCCCTCTCTCTCTCTCTCTCTCTCTCTCTCTCTCTCTCTCTCTCTCTCTCTCTCTCTCTCTCTCTCTCTCTCTCTCTCTCTCGGTGCTCTAGGGAATACTCTTTCCATTATAATCAGCCTTTATTTTGAGGTAATGAATTTCAAGGTAATTCTGAAAATAATTTCAAATTAAGAGCCCAAAGAAAAAGACAGCTCTCTATGCTGATGTGTTTGACAGTAAGCGGCGTTATTA
>NC_090755.1:60934320-60949320 GCF_036898095.1 Palaemon carinicauda
GAGGGCCTGGCAATGACTGCTGATGACTCAGCAGATAGACCTATAGGCGCCCCCAAACTCCCCATACTTAGCTTACAAGGATGGTGGAGTTGCAGCTACCAAAGGAACTAACGACTTTAAGCGGGACTCTAACCCCCATTCTGGTGTTCACTAGTCAGGAACGTTACCACATCGGCCACCACAACCCTTTAAGCTATTCAAGCAGTAAGTTCTTCAACATTAATTTACCGACAAGTTCAAACTTAATTTACCGACAAGGTCAAACTTAATTTACCGACAAGGTCAAACTTAATTTACCGACAAGGTCAAACTTAATTTACCAATAAGGTCAAACTTGATTTACCGTCAAGGTCAAACTTAATTTACCGACAAAGTCAAACTTGATTTACCGACAAGGTCAAACTTAATGTACCGACAAGGTCAAACTTAATGTACCGACAAGGTCAAACTTGTTGCGAATATTCCTATGTTGAGCAGGCAGATATAAGTCTCTTTTTATAGTTTATTTATGAGAGATCTTTTTGTAATGTTCTTATTGTTCTTAAAATATGTTATTTTAATCGTTCATTACTACTCTTGTTGTTTATTTAATTCCTTATTTCTTTTCCTCACTAGGCTATTTTTCCTTGTTGCTTATCTAACCAGGGTTGTAGGTTAGCTATATATATATATATATATATATATATATATATATATATATATATATATATATATATATATATCGGACACTTCCTCTTTATTATATACTTTCATATAAGCAGTAATCTCTTCACTATCATTATTATAATTATTATTATTACTATTATTATGAATCAATAGACATCCACAGTGAAATAATAAACTCAAATTGAATAATAGTATATACTTGTGCATATATGTAAAGTATTATGTACAGTGAACTGGGCAAGACTAAGATGGTATTTTGAAAAGATTGCCTTGATCAATCGTTAAGGCTAAAATCGAAATTGAAAACGAGCAGTTAAAGGGGAGATCGCAAGCCAGTATAAGGGAAAGAAGAAGTAAGAAACACGATAAAGGGGGAATGGAAGGTGAATAAGACAAACAGCAAATAAGGGAAGCGAAGGAGAAGAAAGAAGAGGGAAGCCAGTGAAATGGAAGGAAGAAGTAAAAAACACGATAAAGGGGGAATGGAAGGAGAATAAGAAAAACAGCAAAGAGGGAAAGCGAAGGGGAAGAAAGAAGAGGGAAGCCAGTGAAATGGAAGGAAGAATAAGATAGACAGTAAAGAAGGAATGGAAGGAGAATAAGAAAAACAGCAAAGAGGGAAAGCAAAGGAGAAGAAAGAAGAGGGAAGCCAGTGAAATGGAAGGAAGAATAAGATAGACAGTAAAGAGAGAATGGAAGGAGAATAAGAAAAACAGCAAAGAGGGAAAGCGAAGGAGAAGAAAGAAGGGAAGCCAGTGAAAGGGAAGGAAGAATAAGGTAGACAGTAAAGAGGGAATGGAAGGAGAATAAGAAAAACAGCAAAGAGGGAAAGCGAAGGAGAAGAAAGAAGGGAAGCCAGTGAAATGGAAGGAAGAATAAGGTAGACAGTAAAGAGGGAATGGAAGGAGAATAAGAAAAACAGCAAAGAGGGAAAGCGAAGGAGAAGAAAGAAGAGGGAAGCCAGTGAAAGGGAAGGAAGAATAAGATAGACAGTAAAGAGAAGATGGAAGGAGAATAAGAAAAACAGCAAAGAGAGAAAGCAGAGGAGAAGAAAGAAGAGGGAAGTCAGTGAAATGGAAGGAAGAAGTAAGAAACACGGTAAAGGGTGAATGGAAGGAAAATAAGAAAAACAGCAAAGAGGGAAAGCGAAGGGGAAGAAAGAAGAGGGAAGCCAGTGAAATGGAAGGAAGAATAAGATAGACAGTAAAGAAGGAATGGAAGGAGAATAAGAAAAACAGCAAAGAGGGAAAGCGAAAGGAGAAGAAAGAAGAGGGAAGCCAGTGAAATGGAAGGAAGAATAAGATAGACAGTAAAGAGGGAATGGAAGAAGAATAAGAAAAACAGCAAAGAGGGAAAGCGAAGGGGAAGAAAGAAGGGAAGCCAGTGAAATGGAAGGAAGAATAAGGTAGACAGTAAAGAGGGAATGGAAGGAGAATAAGAAAAACAGCAAAGAGGGAAAGCAAAGGAGAAGAAAGAAGAGGGAAGCCAGTGAAAGGGAAGGAAGAAGTAAGAGACAGTAAAGAGGGAATGGAAGGAAAATAAGAAAAACAGCAAAGAGGGAAAGCGAAGGGGAAGAAAGAAGAGGGAAGCCAGTGAAATGGAAGGAAGAATAAGATAGACAGTAAAGAAGGAATGGAAGGAGAATAAGAAAAACAGCAAAGAGGGAAAGCAAAGGAGAAGAAAGAAGAGGGAAGCCAGTGAAAGGGAAGGAAGAATAAGATAGACAGTAAAGAGGGAATGGAAGGAAAATAAGAAAAACAGCAAATCGGGAAAGCGAAAGGAGAAGAAAGAAGAGGGAAGCCAGTGAAATGGAAGGAAGAATAAGATAGACAGTAAAGAGAGAATGGAAGGAGAATAAGAAAAACAGCAAAGAGGGAAAGCGAAGGAGAAGAAAGAAGAGGGAAGCCAGTGAAATGGAAGGAAGAATAAGATAGACAGTAAAGAGAGAATGGAAGGAGAATAAGAAAAACAGCAAAGAGGGAAAGCGAAGGAGAAGAAAGAAGGGAAGCCAGTGAAAGGGAAGGAAGAATAAGGTAGACAGTAAAGAGGGAATGGAAGGAGAATAAGAAAAACAGCAAAGAGGGAAAGCGAAGGGGAAGATAGAAGAGGGAAGCCAGTGAAATGGAAGGAAGAATAAGATAGACAGTAAAGAGGGAATGGAAGAAGAATAAGAAAAACAGCAAAGAGGGAAAGCAAAGGAGAAGAAAGAAGGGAAGCCAGTGAAAGGGAAGGAAGAATAAGATAGACAGTAAAGAGGGAATGGAAGGAAAATAAGAAAAACAGCAAATCGGGAAAGCGAAGGAGAAGAAAGAAGAGGGAAGCCAGTGAAATGGAAGGAAGAATAAGATAGACAGTAAAGAGGGAATGGAAGAAGAATAAGAAAAACAGCAAAGAGGGAAAGCGAAGGAGAAGAAAGAAGAGGGAAGCCAGTGAAATGGAAGGAAGAATAAGATAGACAGTAAAGAGGGAATGGAAGAAGAATAAGAAAAACAGCAAAGAGGGAAAGCGAAGGAGAAGAAAGAAGGGAAGCCAGTGAAAGGGAAGGAAGAATAAGATAGACAGTAAAGAGGGAATGGAAGAAGAATAAGAAAAACAGCAAAGAGGGAAAGCAAAGGAGAAGAAAGAAGGGAAGCCAGTGAAAGGGAAGGAAGAATAAGATAGACAGTAAAGAAGGAATGGAAGAAGAATAAGAAAAACAGCAAAGAGGGAAAGCGAAGGGGAAGATAGAAGAGGGAAGCCAGTGAAATGGAAGGAAGAATAAGATAGACAGTAAAGAGGGAATGGAAGAAGAATAAGAAAAACAGCAAAGAGGGAAAGCAAAGGAGAAGAAAGAAGGGAAGCCAGTGAAATGGAAGGAAGAAGTAAGAAACACGGTAAAGGGGGAATGGAAGAAGAATAAGAAAAACAGCATAGAGGGAAAGCAAAGGAGAAGAATGAAGAGGGAAGCCAGTGAAAGGGGAGGAAGAAGTAAGAAACACGGTAAAGGGGGAATGGAAGAAGAATAAGAAAAACAGCATAGAGGGAAAGCAAAGGAGAAGAATGAAGAGGGAAGCCAGTGAAAGGGGAGGAAGAAGTAAGAAACACGGTAAAGAGAGAATGGAAGAAGAAAGAAAAACAGCAAAGAGGGAAAGCGAAGGGGAAGAAAGAAGAGGGAAGCCAGTGAAATGGAAGGAAGAATAAGATAGACAGTAAGGAGGGAATGGAAGAAGAATAAGAAAAAACAGCAAAGAGGGAAAGCAAAGGAGAAGAAAGAAGAGGGAAGCCAGTGAAATGGAAGGAAGAAGTAAGAAACACGGTAAAGGGGGAATGGAAGAAGAATAAGAAAAACAGCATAGAGGGAAAGCCAGTGAAAGGGAAGGAAGAATAAGATAGACATTAAAGAGGGAATGGAAGAAGAATAAGAAAATCAGCAAGGAGGGTAAGCGAAAGAGAAGAGAGCAATAGGGGACACCAACAGTGGAAGTTCAATCAAGTGATACAATCAGGATTTGTTTAGAGTTGGGGAGCGAATTCTAATAACCGCCATTGGCATTGAAGGAATGGAGGAGGAGGAGGAGGAGGAAGAGGAGGAAGAGGAAAATGAAATAGACGGAGGAGGGAGTAAAGGGAAGAGACTGAAAGTCACTTCGATAGTGTGTGTGTGTTTGTTTGTGCCTGATCAAACGTGTTCTAAGCTATTCCACGTCTTAGACTCATTGTGAAACTGTTTTGCTCTGCAGATTTGCTTTAGGAGGAAGTGGACAAGGGCAGGTAGACGAAAGGGGTCGAAAGAGGGATTCGAACTGTTTTGAAGCTTTTTATTCGAACTGCTTAGAAGGTTTTTTTAATTAATTCGAACTGTTTTGAAGTTTGTATTATTTAATTCGAACTGTTTGGAGATTTTTATTCGAACTGTTTGGAAGTTTTTTTTTAAATTTAATTCGAACTATTTTGAAGTTTTTTTTTTTTATTAAATTCGAACTGTTTTGAAGTTTTTTTTATTGAATTCGAACTGTTTTGAAGTTTTTTTTTATTTTTTTGATTCGAACTGTTTTGAAGTTTTTTTTTATTCGAACTGTTTTGAAGTTTTTTTTATTTTTTTTGATTCGAACTGTTTTGAAGTTTTTTTTTATTCGAACTGTTTTGAAGTTTTTTTTTTTATTATTCGAACTGTTTTGAAGTTATTTTTTTATTCGAACTGTTTTGAAGTTTTTTTATTTTTTTGATTCGAACTGTTTTGAAGTTTTTTTTTTTATTCGAACTGTTTTGAAGTTTTTTATTCGAACTGTTTTGAAGTTTTTTTATTTTTTTGATTCGAACTGTTTTGAAGTTTTTTTTTTTATTCGAACTGTTTTGAAGTTTTTTATTCGAACTGTTTTGAAGTTTTTTTTTTTTTATTTAATTCGAACTGTTTTGAATTTTTTGTTTTGTTTAATTCGAACTGTTTTGAAGTTTTTTTTTTATTTCGAACCGTTTTGAATCTTTATTTATTTATTTATTTATTGCATTTATTTATTTTGCGTCGCCTTGTCAATCTGTATATTTATGTTTCAGAAACTATTATTTTTAGATATGACTCCTTATGAAGCCTCGTTTTCAATTCATGAGGAGTTTTGAAGCCTCATTATCAGTTTGTTAGTCGTTTTAAAGCCTCATTTTTAATTTACAAGTTTTTTTAAGCCCCATTTTCAATATAAGTTTTTTAAGCCCCATTTTCAATATATGAGTCGTATTGAAGCCTCATTTTTCAATTTATGAGTAGTTTTGAAGCCTCATTTTCAATTTATGAGTCGTATTGAAGCCTCATTTTTCTATTTATGAGTAGTTTTGAAGCCTCATTTTCAATTTATGAGGCATTGTGATCTTTAATTTTAAATTTGAGTAATCGTGAAGTTTTATTTTAAATCTACGAGTCGTATTGAAACTTCATTTACAAATTCATTTACAATTTAGAAAATTTGTTTTTAATTTTTGTCATTTTGATGTTTCATTTTAAAACTATGAGTCATTGTTAAGTTTCAATTCAATATCATGTGTCATTGTGAAGTTTCTTTTGAAATATATGAGTCGTTTTTTCAAAGCTTCATTTTAAAGTTTCAATTCCAATTTATGTGTCATTTTGAAGCAGCATTTTCAATTCATGTCATTGGGAAGTTTCACTTTAAATCTCTGAGTCGTTTTGAAGCTTCATTTCGGAATTAAAGGGTCGTAGCGATGCTTCGATTTCAATTTATGAGTCACTTTGAAGTTTATTTTCCAATTTAGGAGTCGAAGATGCGCTTCCTCAGAGCGAGGTGTGTCAGGAATTTCTATGTCCAACTGTACATTTCAAGTGTTCATTTTTGGTTTATTGAGTCAACATTCAACTTTCTTTTGAAATAAATACATGAATGTTTAAACGGACTTCCTTAGAGTGATCTTTTTAAATGAAGGAAGTAAACCAGGAAAAGTTTATAATTTTTTAATTATTTTATTGTTTTTACTATTCATACCGTCAAAATGTTGTTAAATTTCTTAAGATATTTTATATTAGTAGTTCATTATTCTTCTTATGGTTTATTTGTTTCTTTATTTCCATTTCTCCCTGATCTATTTTACCCTGTTGGAGCCCTTGGACTAATAGCATCCTGCTTTTCAAACTAGGGTTGTTGCCTAGCAAGTAATAATAATAATAATAATAATAATAATAATAATAATAATGATAATAATAATAATAATAATAATAATAATATAATAATAATAATAATAATAATAATAATACCGATTATATGTTGAATGTTATCTTGTGCCTTCATGAATACCATTTTTGATGTTTTAGTATCTTAAATCATGTATATTTTCACGTAGGAACAAACATTGCATAGATTGATTGAAAGTCTACTACTACTGCAAGTACAACTAATATTGTCATTGTTATTGCTCCTGATCTTGTTGTTGTTGTTGTTGTTGTTAAATCATGTATATTATCACGTAAGAAAAACCATTTCGTAGATTGATTGAAAGTCTACTACTACTGCAAGTACAACTAATATTGCCATTGTTGTTGCTCCTGATCTTGTTGTTGTTGTTGTTGTGAGGTTCTGTAACGTGGTGTTATCACCCAAGACAAACACCAAATACAAAGAAGGGAAGCCCTTCACTTGTGGTGATAACAGTGAATATGCTGTGATTGCCTCTTTGTGTAATTTAGCTTAAGTAGGATGGAAGAGAGAGAGAGAGAGAGAGAGAGAGAGAGAGAGAGAGAGAGAGAGAGAGAGAGAGACGACTTCCTTAACGTTTTGGTTTACTATTTTGATTATTTTTTTTTATAAAGATTGCTTTTGAATATTGAAAACAATGGTAATTGTTGTTTATAAAAACTTTAAAGTAATAGTTTTGTCCACATAAAAATCGATATATATGTTATTTAAATAAAAAAAAATTCACATAAAAATGAAAAAAAAAGTATATTCACATCTATGACTTTTAAGTATTTATTATCAGTCTTTGTATATATATATATATATATATATATATATATAATATATATATATATATATATATATATATGTATATATATATATATATATATATATATATATATATATATATATATATATATTTATCTATCTATCTATCTATCTATCCATCTATATATATATATATATATATATATATATATATATATATATATATATTTATATATATATATATACTCTTAGAATAGTATTTGATAAAATCAAGGCAAATATTTGCCAAGTTCTGTCATGAAAGTTCATATTTCACATTTTTAATAAATTTTCTTAGCTGATAGGAAGGATGGAATGCATCATAACTCTTGATTACTAATTAACACGACGGTCCCCTTGCTCTCTCTCTTTTACTTCGTGTTCCCCCTACAACTCTCCCTCTCCCTTCCCTACCCTCCCCCTCTCCCTTCCCTACCCTCCCCCTCCCCTTTGGGGGAAAGCAGAGGAGCAACGCGCGTCAAGAATTGATGCCTTTATCAGAATATCGATCTGTTTGAGTTTCCCCTATATCGAAGGGGTTGTGTGACACCAGGGGGCGATGCGCTGTCGCCTTCGCTGTTTGTTTTAGGTTGATGATGTGAGTCATTGTTTAGAGAGAGAGAGAGAGAGAGAGAGAGAGAGAGAGAGAGAGAGGGGGGGGGGGGAGTAGCCGGATTTATTGCTTAATCGAGAACTTACGGCTGAACTAGGTTGCTAGATAAATGTCTGATATAACTATTTGTTCGTAGTTTATCCTGTTATATTATTATTATTATTATTATTATTATTATTATTAGCTAAGCTACAACTCTAGTTGGAAAAGCCAGATACTATAAGCCCTAGGGCTTCAACAGGGATAAATAGCCAGTAAGGAAAGGAAATATTGTGAATATGGTTGGTCTTTTGAAAGCAAGTGGGGGTTACAAACAGAATTTTGAGTTGTTGAACATTAAGAAGATTTGAATGAAAAAGTTACTTACTTATTTAACAATATTTACTTAAATTATCTTCGCTTATACTTTTGTGATAGTGATATCAGTAATTGCTTGAAGAATTTACTGTGTATGTATATGTGCAAGTGTGTGTGCGGGCATGTGTGAATGATTTAACACAAGCGTGCGTGTGTGTGTGTGTGTACGTTCGTGTTTTTTTTTTTTTTTTTTTTTTTTGCGGGTCTCGCACAGAGATTTAAACTAATAGTTCCGGAGGGTTTAAATCATATATATCTGCTTTACGGGGAACCGCTAAATAATAGCTTGTCCATTTTAGGGAGGAAATTGTATCACTCGTCCGGAAATTGGAATGAGATGATTTATTCATAATCTTAAATTAAAAGTCTGAATCGTAAACAGGATTTATGATCAGATTTATTTACAGGGGGAAAAATCTGGAAATATACGAGATGTTGATTGAATGAGGAATAAGAGAAGCGATATTATTATTATTATTATTATTATTATTATTATTATTATTATTACCAGCTAAGCTACAACCCTAGTTGGAAAAGCGGGGTGCTATAATCCCAGAGGCTCCAACAGGGAAAACAGCCCATTGAGGAAAGGAGTAAAGGAAAATAGAATATTTTAAGAAGAGTAACAACATTAAAATAAATATCTCCTTTATAAACTATAGAAACTTTAACAAAACAAAACAAAAGAAATAAGATAGAATAGTGTGCTCGAATATACCCTCAAGCAAGAGAACTCTTAACCCAAGCCAGTGGAAGACCATGGTACAAAGGCTATGTCATTACCCAAGACTAGGGTAATAACAGTTTGGGGACAGTGTTTCTAAAAGAATCAATTGATTGATATTATAAATTAGCGTTGCATTAATAATGTCTTTATTAACTATTGTGACTTTTCATGTCTTATCGTGAAATATTTATTCCGTTATTAGTCTTTGTTTTATATCATTATATATAGAAAACGAGAATTTATTTTATATCATTATATATAGAAAACGAGAGTGATTAGTTGTTATGATGAATTGGAGACACAAAAGTAAGGGTCATTGATTGAATAATTGATTATACACTTTTTATTTATGCCTTCTCTCTCTCTCTCTCTCTCTCTCTCTCTCTCTCTCTCTCCGTTTAAAAGATCCTTTTTTGTTTTTGTTAATGAATTGAATAATACGCGCTTTGTTATCTCTCTCTCTCTCTCTCTCTCTCTCTCTCTCTCTCTCTCAGTTTAAAAGATCCTTTTACCTTTGTTAATGAATTGATATTAATACTCGCTTTATTAATACCCTCTCTCTCTCTCTCTCTCTCTCTCTCTCTCATATAGTTTTTCCTGTTATCAAATTATGTGTTTCTATTTAAAATATCCTTTGGCTTCTGATAGATGATATTCTTTTATTACATGCATATATATATATATATATGTATATATATATATATATATATATGTGTATATATATATATATATATATATGACAGAATAGAAACAAATGTTAAGTAAAAATGGTACGCCGTTGGGAAGGTAAAGGAAAGAAAAAATAATTAATACAAGTGGAAATAGAGAGGGGCACACCCACTAGTTGTTTTGTTGGCCAGAAATGTTATCGGTTATGTAGCCACATAATGCTTTAGTACGGGTGGTCAATAAAACCCCATGTTTTTGATAGGCGTTAAAGGATTTGCCTTTGCTTAAAGTCTAGGGATAAAAAACCACAGTTTCGCCAGAAGTGAGTGCTGAGTTCGATGGAAAATTTAGCCGCAAAGCGTAAAGGCTATCTGGCATATTGCCATGATCAGCTAAGCTGTATTACTCAGGGCTATAATGATAATAATAATAATAATACTAATAATAATATTTACTATACTCAATTATTTTTTATGAGGCGCCTTTGCACTGATTTATGCAGCGGTGCCCTTTTAGCTCGGAAAAGTGTCCTGGTATCTGATTGGTTAGAAATATCTTGCTCAACCAATCAGCGATCAGGAAACTTTTTTGAGCTAAAAGGGCACCCCTGCGAGTCGATGCAAATCTGCCTCGCTAAAAAGAATTGACTATAGGTTAGTTTGCTGACTAAAGTCTCCCACTATCACCAATCCGCAGTAGTCAACGTGGTGTCATATGAACTGAGCAAACCGCAGACATGAATAAACATGTCTGTGGCCTTTGTCCTGCAGAGGATTAGAAACGGCCTTATTTTTTGTTGTTGTTGATATGTTTGTGTGTGTATATATATATATATATATATATGCTGTATATATACATATATATACAGCATATATTTATATATATATATGTATATATATATATATATATATATATAGTAGTAGTAGTAGTAGTATTAGTAAAAAAAGTCTCCATTACCCAAAGACCAACCGCAGTACACAAATCAGATCAGGTCAGATCAGATTCAGGTTGAGGCTTTGCCTTTGCAACGGCGCCTCTGTGTCTTTTAGTTTTGTGTGTTCCTTATTTTCACTAGTTTTTCTCTTTTCATCCACATTTGTTGTAGTACTCTTTTCTTATTTTCAATATTTTCTTCACAAAAAAGGAATTTTCCAACAGTTTGTGCACTATCTTCTTCGTATGGTTGTTGGAGCTCAATTGCTTTTATTCTTACATCACTAAACTGTGGAAAATATAACAAAGTGGTTAGCATTTTCTTCTACATCACAGAATACACAGTTTATATTTCCATCTTGTTATCTGTTTTTTTATATATTCTATCAAACCTATAATTTAGAATACACAAACAGTCTCTCTCTCTACTCCCTCCTCTCACCCCCCCCCCCCGTGTATAATGCAGCGCGCACTAAGGCACGTAACTTACATCACACGAAAATAAAATACCTTTCTGCAACATACCGACATCTCTCTCTCTCTCTCTCTCTCGACCTTTGTCGGGCATAAAATTCCCTGAGTTGGACAGGCGAAGCAAAGTTCGCTTAAACATGCTCCGCTTTGTAATGAATGTCTTGGGTAGTCGGCTGTTTTGTCTTGTTGTTGTTGTTGTTTTTTGCTTTTTTTAAGGGTCATTGATGTATTCGTCAAGAGAGAATCGGACGCCTAACATGATGTTGTGGTAATATTATATATATATAATATATTATATATATATATATATATATATATATATATTGTTCTTTCTAGGCACTGTTTATCAGATAAGAGTTTTATAATAGTCTTCGTTGTGTCATGGAATTCCCCCCCCCCCCTTCTCTCTCTCTCTCTCTCTCTCTCTCTCTCTCTCTCTCTCTCACACACACACACACACACATTGACGTCATACTGGGGAATCTAGTGTATTGATTTTATGAACGAATTGAAATAAAAGAAACCCTGTTATCCTCGATGTTCCCAAGTATTAAACGTGTTAACTTCATAATCTTTTGATCTTCAGATATTTCTTATTACATTTAGCTGAAAGGAAAGTTAGTTAAAAGAATATTTGGTTAAAAGAATATTAGAGCAGTTAGCCAACTAACCATGGTGTGGAAGAGTTTAGAAAGTTAATTATTAGTAAGAGTAAAATGTAGTTTAACCACATATTTATATAAAGGATCTGTATCTACTATTTAATTTATATAAAGGTTCCAGTTCTGTATTATGTACCTACTATTTTATTCACATAAAGGTCCCAGTCCTGTATTATGTATTTAATATTTTATTTATACAAAGGTCCCAGTCCTGTATTATGTATCTACTACTTTATTTACATAAAGGTCACAGTCCTGTATTATGTATCTACTATTTTATTCATATAAAGGTCCCAGTCCTGTATTATGTATCTACTACTTTATTTACATAAAGGTCCCAGTCCTGTATTATGTATCTACTATTTTATCTACATAAAGGTCCCATTCCTGTATTATGTATCTACTATTTTATTCATATAAAGGTCCCAGTCCTGTATTATGTATCTACTATTTTATTTACATAAAGGTCCCATTCCTGTATTATGTATCTACTATTTTATTCATATAAAGGTCCCAGTCCTGTATTATGTATCTACTATTTTATTTACATAAAGGTCCCAGTCCTGTATTATGTATCTAATATTTTATTTACATAAAGGTCCCAGTCCTGTATTATGTATCTACTATTTTATTTATAGAAAGGTCCCATTCCTGTATTATGTATCTACTATTTTATTCATATAAAGGTCCCAGTCCTGTATTATGTATCTACTATTTTATTTATAGAAAGGTCCCATTCCTGTATTATGTATCTACTATTTTATTCATATAAAGGTCCCAGTCCTGTATTATGTATCTACTATTTTATTTACATAAAGATCCCAGTCCTGTATTATGTATCTAATATTTTATTTACATAAAGGTCCCAGTCCTGTATTATGTATCTACTATTTTATTTATAGAAAGGTCCCATTCCTGTATTATGTATATACTATTTTATTCATATAAAGGTCCCAGTCCTGTATTATGTATCTACTATTTTATTTATAGAAAGGTCCCATTCCTGTATTATGTATCTACTATTTTATTCATATAAAGGTCCCATTCCTGTATTATGTATCTAGCATATCTGTAACGCATGGCATCAATTTTCCCCTGTCATTTCAGTATCTCGTCTCTCCTCGTTATTGATTCTCATTGAAGCTCTTGACTCGTCATGTTTAATCAGTCGATTTTCGTTTTCTTTAGCCAATTTACCGTTTTCTTTAACCAATTGATGTCCCGTTTCCTCTCATCTTTGTTTAGAATAGTCGCAGTTAAAGGCGTTTGTTTCGGAGTACGTGAAGTTAAAGTTGTTTCCTTTGGAGTGCATAAAGTTAAAGGCGTCAGCTTCGGAGTACGTGAAGGTAAAGTCGTTTGCTTTGGAGTACGTGAAGTTAAAGTTGTTTGCTTCGGAATGTGTGAAGTTAAAGTCATTTGCTTCGGAGTACGTGAAGTTAAAGTTTTCTTCTGAGTGCATAAAGTTAAAGGCATCGGCTTCCGAACACGTGAAGTTAAAGTTGTCTGCTTCTGAACACACGAAGTTAAAGTCGTCTGCTTCGAGCATATGAAGTTAAAGTCGTTTGCTTTTGAGTAAATGAAGCTCAAGTCGTTTGCTTTAGATTAAGTTAAGTTAAAGTCGTCTGCTTCGGAATACGTGCAGTTAAAGTCGTTTGCTTTGGAGTACATGAAGTTAAAGTCGTTTGCTTCGGAGTACGTGAAGTTAAAGGCGTCTGCTTCTGAACACACGAAGTTAAAGTCGTCTGCTTCTGAACACACGAAGTTAAAGTCGTCTGCTTCTGAACACACGAAGTTAAAGTCGTCTGCTTCTGAACACACGAAGTTAAAGTCGTCTGCTTCTGAACACACGAAGTTAAAGTCGTCTGCTTCGAGCACATGAAGTTAAAGTCGTTTGCTATTGAGTTAATGAAGCTCGAGTCGTTTGCTTTGGAGTAAGTGAAGTTAAAGTCGTTTGCATCAAAGTACAAAAAGTTAAAGTTGTCTTGTATGGAGTGCATGAAATTAAAGAAGTCTGCTTTGAAATACCCAAAAATAAAACCGATTGCTGTAGAGGGTATTTAAAGAAATTTTTCTGTTTCAGAATACATAAAGTTAAAGTCGTCTGCTTTAAATACATAGATCCTTCTGCTTATAAAGTTAAAGTCGCATATTTCCGAAATATTGAAGTTATATTTGTCATCTCCAAAATACATGAATTCAATATTAAGTTAGACAATTTTTTATGATAATTTCAGCTTCGTTATTATTATTATTATTATTATTATTATTATTATTATTATTAGCTAAGCTACAACACTAATTGGAAAAGCAAGATTCTATAAGCCCAAGGGCTCCAACAGGGAAAAAGAGCCCAGTGAGGAAAAGAAATAGGGAAATAAATAAACGATATAAGAAGTAATGAACAATTGAAATAAAATATTTTAAAAACATTAACATTAAAATATTAACTTTCTTTTCTGTGAATGCGATTATGAGCAAACGATGTCAATCGTCAGTGATTCCTTCTTTTCTAAAGTTTGTATTATGACAATGATATTAACAATAACAGCAATAATAATAACAATAAAAAAGATGCAAATATATTGGTGACAAAGGATGCCATAGTAGTTTAAAGGCTGCTCGTGAATGGCAGAGCAAGGGAGAGTGACATTGCCCTAGAAAACAGGACAATGCCCTAGAAACTGACCATATATACATATGACCAGCGCCCAAGCCATCTCGCCTCCCAAGCTAGGACTAGGGCACGCCAGGCAATGTCTGCTGATGACTCAGCAGGTAGACCTATAAGTTCCCACCTTCCTTAGCTCACAAAGAGAGGTTGCAGACATCAAATAACTATCGAGTTTGAACTGGACTCGAACCCCAGTCAGGCGATCACCAGGCAGGGACGTTTCCATTAGGCCTTGATAGTTAATGGCGATTAATAATAGTCATTGTCGTTATTGGTTTTTATTGTTTTGGTAATATAATTGTTTACAGAGCAAGTACTTTTAACCAATTTCGCAATTGATAAATTAGTTAGAAGAATATATAGATCTTTGAAATAGAGTCAGTTGTAGATTAAGTTCTTCCATCCATCATCTCCCTTATATAACAAAGAGCAACTGACTGTATATATATATATACTATATATATATATATATTTTACTTTCCTGTCACGCACAGGGTTTAAGAGAGTAGTCATACCCTGGTGATAGGGAGTACCCCGAGAAGTACACTCGGAAACCACACTCTCCCACAAATTGTCGAACCAGCGGGTCGTAGATAGGGAAGGGGGGGAGGGTGTGGGAAGGGTTGAATCAGTGTGTTTGTATGTGAGTGTGTTCATATCTATCTAAATATTTAGCCATAATTTTTGACGGGTCGCTTACACTTGTTACTGAAATTGATATTATTTTTAAGGACATTAGAGGTGCTTTTACGCCTCATAAT
>NC_090755.1:60962709-60967709 GCF_036898095.1 Palaemon carinicauda
TATATATATATATACACACATACAGTATATATACACAGATATATATATATATATATACATATATGTGTATATATATATATATATATATATATATATATATATATATATATATATATATATATATATATATGTATATATTTACACACATATATATACATATATATATATGTGTGTATATATATATATATATATATATATATATATATATATATATATATTAGTTGTGATTTTAATATTTTGTAAGCTCATTTCTTCCTTCTAGCAATCCTTGTATGTGGAATATTGCCTCCGTATTTAAGGCGATCTCTTTTCCTGCCCTCTTCTACAATTTTGAAAGAAAGGCCATCTTTACCATCCTTAATTCCACTCTTACCTCGTTTTATAAGCCTCTTCTCCACCGCTAAGGAGCTCTCTCTCTCTCTCTCTCTCTCTCTCTCTCTCTCTCTCTCTCTCTCTCTCTCTCTCTCTCTCTCTCTCTCTCTCTCTCATATATATATATATATATATATATATATATATATATATATATATATATATATATATATATATATATATATATATATATATATATATATATATATATCCTGTCAGGCTGAGCAGCAACCACTCGGAAAGCACAATCCCCTACAAATTGCCCAAACTGCCACGTGTTAGTTAGGAAAGGGGAGGGGCTGGGTAGAGTTGAGTCTGTGTGTTTGGTTGTGATTTTTGACGGGTTGCGTATACTAGCGTGTTTGTGTGTGTGTGTATTATGTTATTCATTCACTATTATTTAACTCAATGGGAGAATTTACCCTCCTTTCAGACAGCCACGTACAGCCTGTCAATCCACCTCTTCTCTTATTTAATGTGTTGAAATTGGTCACCATTGAAGGATCAGAAGTTCAATGACTGTTTCTTTCCATATTAGACAAAACTTTGGGATTCACTTTCTGCTTCTGTTTTACCTCAGTTTTAAAACCTTTTCCTATTAAATAGCAAATTTGTTGGACTTTTGTTGGGGGGTGGGGGGTGGGGTGGGGGGTAAAAAATGGTAAGAAGATGCTCACCCCCAACTGACCTTTATAGATCACATGAGAATTAGGTAAACTTAGGAACAATGTTAAATTATACCATAATTTTAATTGGAAATTCTCCGTAAAATATAGTTCTCAGCCGTATTTCAGTAGAATACAGGTCACCGTAATTTTACCATACTTTGTTATTATATTTTACGGGGTGATGACCTTAATATCACTCCTTTACATCCATATATATGTTATTAAAACGGTAAATGTCTGGCAACATTTATTTCAGTATTTTTTGCCGTTTTATTTACGGCAAATTTTTAACAGTGAAAGTCAAACCAAGTCTTTGACCACTTCTAAACTGAAGAATATCCATTTTCGAAAGATTATCTAAAACTGAATAAAACATGAATTTATTAAACTTCAACAAATGGAAAATATGTTTATTATTAGTAATGTTATTCAATTTTATTTTTTGTTCTTTTGTGGTGTTAGACCGCGTATTAGAAAACACTTATTTTACTTACTTTAAGGGCTGCTTTTCTGCCCGTATAACAGCAAAGGAACCCTACTCTCTACAGGACCTGTTATGGAACTGTTGATTTATTTATTTATAAAAAAAAATATTATTTTGAAATTAACTATGTTTTCTGAGACACCCCTGACAACTAATGATGTTTAAGGGGTTCATAATTCATTGTGTTGTTTAACTTAAGATGCTCTGAAGCATTTACACTCTCTCTCTCTCTCTCTCTCTCTCTCTCTCTCTCTCTCTCTCTCTCTCTCTCTCTCTCTCTCTCTCTCTCTCAAATGAACTGTCATCCATGCCCAACCATTAACTTGCCCTTTGCTCTCTCCTTCAGGTTCGTCTGGGAGTGGAGTTGTGGGAAGTGGGTGAACCCTTGGCAGGCGGAGGCGGCGAAGCCGACCCCAGTGGGGTCCACGTTGAGGGGGTAGGGGGCAGCTTGAACCCCCCGGGAGCTTCCCAGGGGGGTGCAGGCGTCCCCGGCACCACCCGCAGCGACTCCTCCTCCCACAGCGACACCTCATCCTCAGGGGCGTCTTCCTCCTGCTGTTCGTCGTCGGGAGCGGCGCCTCGCCGTCCCTGCTTACATGCGGCCCTCTCTGACCCGGGCTACGAATCCGCGCATCTGCCAGACGACGAGAGGGAGGACCACGAGCATCGCCAACACCACCACCATCACCACCACCATCACCACCACCATCGCCATCATCACGACGACCTCCAGAATCCGCAGCAGCATTGCCACAGTGGAGGGGGCATGTCACTCCGGGAGAGAAGCGAAGGCCGCGAGGGCTCCCCCATCCACCAGGGCCTCACACGGTCCAGGTCCTTCGGCGGGTTACTCACTCACCGGCGCCCTGGGTCGGGGGCTGGGTCGCCTCAGCAGGCAGTGGCAAGGGCGGGATGGGCCGGACATGGGGTCCTGGGACAAGCAGGGTCCTCCCCTCGGGATGTCCGACGCGTCCTTTCCCTGCCACCGCATGTCAAGGTGCCCAAATCCCCCCGGCCCGAGAGGGCGTCGCAGATCGGCTGCAGTGTAGCCAAGGGCCTCAGGGAATGCGTGGCTGTTACCCGTCAGGATCTGGATTCGCTTCAGCAGGCTCAGCAGGATTCCCTGTTGCATCAGGTGAGAAGGATTCCTAAGGCTTATTTACTCCTCTCTTCCCCCTCGCCCCATGACCATCACAACCTCCATCCTCTTCCCTTTGCCGAACACTCCCTCCATCCCCTCCATTTGCCCACCACTTCCATCCTCTTCCCTTTGCCCAACACTTCCTCCATCCTCTCCATTTGCCCACCACTTCCATCCTCTTCCCTTTTCCCAACACACCCTCCATCCTCTCCATTTGCCCACCACTTCCATCCTCTTCCCTTTGCCCAACACTCCCTCCTTCCTCTCCATTTGCCCACCACTTCCATCCTCTTCCCTTTGGCCAACACACCCTCCATCCTCTCCATTTGGCTACCACTTCCATCCTCTTCCCTTTGGCCAACACACCCTCCATCCTCTCAATTTGCCCACCACTTCCATCCTCTTCCCTTTGCCCAACACTCCCTCCATCCTCTCCATTTGGCTACCACTTCCATCCTCTTCTCTTTGCCCAACACACCCTCCATTCTTTCCATTTGCCCACCACTTCCATCCTCTTCCCTTTGCCCAGCACTCCCTCCATCCTCTCCATTTGCCCACCACTTCCATCCTCTTCCCTTTGGCCAACACACCCTCCATCCTCTCAATTTGCCCACCACTTCCATCCTCTTCCCTTTGCCCAACACTCCCTCCATCCTCTCCATTTTCCCACCACTTCCATCCTCTTCCCTTTGGTCAACACACCCTCCATCCTCTCAGTTTGCCCACCACTTCCATCCTCTTCCCTTTGCCCAACACTCCCTCCATCCTCTCTATTTGCCCACCACTTCCATCCTCTTCCCTTTGCCCAACACTCCCTCCATCCTCTCCATTTGCCCACCACTAACATCCTCTTCCCTTTGCCCAACACTCCCTCCATCCTCTCCATTTGCCCATCACCCCCATCCTCTTCCCTTTGCCCAACACTCCCTCCATCCTCTCCATTTGGCTACCACCTCCGTCCTCTTCCCTTTGCCCAACACTCCCTCCATCCTCTCCATTTGCCCACCACCCCCATCCTCTTCCCTTTGCCCAAAACTCCCTCCATCCTCTCCATTTTCCCACCACCTCCATCCTCTTCCTTTTGCCCAACACTCCCTCCATGCTCTCCATTTGACCACCACCTCCATCCTCTTCCCTTTGCCCAACACACCCTCCATCCTTTCAATTTGCCCAACACCTACATCATCTTCCCTTTGCCCAACACTCCCTCCATCCTCTCCATTTGCCCACCACTTCCATCCTCTTCCCTTTGCCCAACATTCCCTTTATCCTCTCCATTTTCCCACCACCTCCATCCTCTTCCCTTTTCCCAACACACCCTCCATCCTTTCAATTTGCCCAACACCTACATCATCTTCCCTTTGCCCAACACTCCATCCATCCTTTCAATTTGCCCAACACCTACATCATCTTCCCTTTGCCCAACACTCCCTCCATCCTCTCCATTTGCCCACCACTTCCATCCTCTTCCCTTTGCCCAACATTCCCTCTATCCTCTCCATTTTCCCACCACCTCCTTCCTCTTCCCTTTGCCCAACACACCCTCCATCCTTTCAATTTGCCCAACACCTACATCATCTTCCCTTTGCCCAGCACTCCCTCCATCCTCTCCATTTTCCCACCACCTCCATCCTCTTCCCTTTGCCCAACACACCCTCCATCCTTTCAGTTTGCCCAACACCTACATCATCTTCCCTTTGCCCAACACTCCCTCCATCCTCTCCATTTTCCCACCACCTCCATCCTCTTCTCTTTGCCAAGCACTCCCTCCATGCTCTCCATTTTCCCACCACCACCATCTTCTCTTTGCCCAACACTCCCTCCATGCTCTCCATTTGCCTACCACCTCCATCCTCTTCCCTTTGCCCAAAACACCCTCCATGCTCTCCATTTTCCCACCACCACCATCTTCTTCCCTTTGCCCAACACTCCCTCCATGCTCTCCATTTGCCCACCACCTCCATCCTCTTCCGTTTGCCCAACACACCCTCCATACTTTCAATTTGCCCAACACCTATATCATCTTCCCTTTGCCCAACACTCCCTCCATCCTCTCCATTTTCCCACCACCTCCATCCTCTTCCCTTTACCCAACATTCCCTTTATCCTCTCCATTTTCCCACCACGTCCATCCTCTTCCCTTTTCCCAACACACCCTCCATCCTTTCAATTTGCCCAACACGTATATCATCTTCCCTTTGCCCAACACACCCTCCATACTTTCAATTTGCCCAACACCTATATCATCTTCCCTTTGCCCAACACTCCCTCCATCCTCTCCATTTGCCCACCACTTCCATCCTCTTCTCTTTGCCCAACATTCCCTCTATCCTCT
>NC_090755.1:60980209-61038714 GCF_036898095.1 Palaemon carinicauda
GATCATACTAGTTTAACACACACAAGCAGGGTTGCCAGGTTTTCCAGATGAGAAAAGGCTTTAAAATGCCAACCTAATAGTAGAAAAAGGCCGAAAATATAGCGTTTAAGGCTAACTAATTTCTAAAAGGCCAAATTTAGGTATCTACCACGATAAAAGGCCAAATTTGGAGGGCTTTTTTGGCCTGAATAAGGCCAACCTGGCAATCCTGCGTGACACAATTGCAAATAAACCCAAAATCTCCCAGACCCAGTTTAATGGCAACTGTCGTAGCCGAAATATCCTGTAGGGCTTAATGAGTGTCAACTCCAATGAATAAGTGGATCACATTACTACAAAGAAGAAGCATATGTATCATCTCAGTACAAGATTTCATTGACATCACTTCTTGTAAAGTTTTTAAACATTTTCTTGTAAAGTTTTTAAACATTTTCTTGTAGTTTTTAAACATTTTCTTTTAAAGTTTTTAAACATTTTCTTATAGAGTTTTAAAAACTTTCTTGTAAAGTTTTGAAATGTTTTCATGTAAAGTTTTTAAACATTTTCTTGTAAATTGTTAAACATTTTCTTTTGTAAAGTTTTTAAACATTTTCTTGTAGTTTTAGAAAATTTCTTGTAAATTTTTAAAACATTTTCTTGTTAAGTTTTTAAACATTTTCCTGTTAAATATTTAAAATTTTATTGTAAAGTTTTTATATATTTATACCTTATTCTGCTTCCCTCTTGCTTCAATCGCTATGGACTACTTCAGACTTTTATTTCTGAAACAGTGTAAAACTGTATGTAGTCCAAGAAAATATAATGGTGTATGCACTTGCTTGGGAGAGGGGTAAACTTTCTCATTAATTGTAAAATCAATTTTCTGTAGGGGGAAAATGTTTATCGTTTCCCGAAATACGATACGAAGTTGATTTTACTATTTACAAAATATAGGTTAGTGTTACCTTCCCAGCAGTGAAGGCAATTAAGAAGCAAACACAGGTTATGCCAGTTAGGTGATTAACCCCACCCCCCCCCCCCACCCCCCATCCCCCAACCCCCACCCCAGTAGCTAAGAATAGGGTTCCTATGTTAGATTAGGTGGGGAACTATACAGTAGGTTTGGTGGTGTTATTTGTTTCTCTTAAGATGTGAGTTTTAGTCATAACTAGGAATTCTAAAAAGTTTAGAATTGAAAAAAAAAAATGTTTCTCCCAATTATTTGCATCAGAACAGTTTAAGGTACAGTACTTTACTTATAAATACACCAGGAAGAATGCTGATTTTATTCATTAAGAATATTGTGCTTTAGTAAATATTTACCTACATTTTAATTACTAACCCGGTCCATCCCAACCATCCATAAAGACTCTGAAATCTGCCTGAAATGGGCTCTGTGTTGAAAATTCCCTCCTTACCCAACCTAGGATGCCTTGTCCACATTCATAGGTAGGTTTCACCCCCCTCCCCCAACTTCTCTAAACTGGCTTTATTATATCTTATGCAACTAAATAAATGGGTTTACATGTACAGTTATACCATAAAGTTTATAAAATCTCGAACAAAATTTTTCTGCAATTGGAATATATAAGTTACCTGTCGACAGTGTATATGTTTTGTTATTTGGCTATTAGGCTGATTTTTACTGTTCTTGATTATACCAAGGGATTATAGCAGGATGCTATAATCCCAAGGGCTCCAACAGAGAAAACTAGCTCAGTGAGGAAAGGAAAGAAGGAAATAAACAAACTACAAAAAAGGGAATGAACAATAGAAGTAAAATATTTTTAAGAACAGTAACAGCATTAAAATAAATCTTTCTTAATTAAACTATAAAATTGTCAAAAAACAAGTGAAAGAGAAATAAGGTAGAATAGTGTGCCTGAGTATACCCTCAGGCAAGAGACCTACTCTACCTCAAGGCAGTAATAGTGAAAGTTCATTGCATAAGGAGTTGCCCATATAATATACACTGTATGACCATTGAAAGTCTTGTCAAACATGAAGAGTGAATGATATGAAATTACCATTTTTGAGAGAGTATAACAAAAATATATTTTGAAGTAATTAAAAGGCCTTCATTGTTGTTTAATAAGATATTTTTTACTTTTTTGATATGCATTGCTTGGATAACTCAACCTTCTTCAAGCTTAGCCATTTGATCACATTTTTACGTATAAAATTATTACAGTACATTTGCTTTTATTATGTGGTGATTTACATAGAAAGTTTACATACATTATCACTTTTGACTAAAGTCTTGTATTAATTTTATTTGATAAGGCACATGGTGACATCAAAACACTTATGTACGATATGTGGTACGTTCACACACTTGCCTTTCTATTGATGTTTCATTTGCATCATATTTTTTGTTTTTCCTCATTCTTTCCTAAACTCTTGTTATTGAGTAACATTTTTTCATTTTTTGGTTGTGGGTTGTGTAAAGTGTATGTAAAGTATTTTTATCTCTAGAAATTAATTTAGTTGGTGCAATAACCAGTGTAAAAAGAGAAAAATGGAAAGAACAAGAGAATGAGTGAGAAAGTGCACATTGCAAAACATTATCGTACTGTACTTGGTTTTCCTTGCCTGGTGGTACTGGAGTAAAATAGAACACAGTATCTAAAACGTTATTTTTAATCATATTTCTTTTTCAGGTTAGAACAATGGCATATGCTTATGCCCTTTCTCCTGGAAAGGAGAAAGCGACCGCTCTCAGCAATGTTCGATCCGGGTATAAGGAGTGCACAGAAATCCTTTGTGCTTTAGAAGTACAAATTGAGCAGCTTATTGGAACCTTGACACTAGAAATGAAAGGTAATTTATTAGAACTCTATTCATTGTAGAAGCAGGTGAAATTTTTTCTTTGTTACCAAAACAGAATCTTGTTTTTCTGTATGATAACAGATGTATATTATTTTGCAGTACAGTATGTATTTCAATGTGAATACTTTTTTTTGTATGATAGTTTATACAAAATGTGTCCCCATTTAGCCAAGTAAATTTCCATATCCTATACTACGGTACTGCGTACTGTAATAGCATAGCAAATAATAGTTGCCCTATACTGTATAAAGATTTTTTATTTTCATATTTAGATTAATACTCTCTCCTTTATTGGGATCGGGTAAATTGGGTTATCTTAATTTTCAAGGAGTAATAATTTGGATTAATTATCCTAAAATGGCATAGGTTCTAATATTAAGAAATTTGATAAGTTCTCAAGACTAAGTAACCAATATATACAGTACAAAATATTTTGATAACATTGTGCTCTACTGTACTACGTAATTATGAAAGGACAGAGACCATAATTTTTCCATATAATTTATTATAATTCCAATGAAATTTTGAGTTGTACAAAGTATTAAAATGTTCATTAATTACTTTCAATGTAAAACAAGTTTCTCATAGAAGATACAGCTACCTTGAGTTATGATAATACAAGTATTTTCATTTGCTTTTCCCTAGGAATTCAAGGTTTCGCTCGCTTGTGTCCTGGAGACGTTTTTGAAGTGACCCTCAAGCATGGAACTCAGAAGTGGAAGTCACGAGGTCGCGTCTGCAAAGATAATACTCAGACTTGGGATAACCAAAGAACAGTTATTAAAGGATTAATTGGTGAAATGGTAAGATGCTTCATAAGTCAGATTTAGGATATTAAGATAACTTAATATCCCACCTGTTTATTTGTTGTTACAGTAGTTTGACAATGCTAATACATACATACATATACCAAGGCACCTCCCCCAAGCTTCTCTTCTGTGTCTGCAACCAGTACAGTATGATCCGCAAAAAACAACGGATTTACCTCCCATTCATGGTCATTCTCGTCTACCAGTTTTAATCCCCGTCCAAGCACTCGAGCATTCACCTCTCTCACCACTCCATCAACATACAAGTTGAACAACCATGGCGACATCACACATCCCTGTCTCAGCCCCACTCACCGGAAACCAACGACTCACTTCATTTCCTATCCTAACACATGCTTTACTACCTTTGTAGAAACTTTTCAGTGCTTGCAACAACCTTCCACCAACTCCATATAACCTCATCACATTCCACAATGCTAATAAGCGTATTATAGGAATGGTTATGGGTAGACTTTTCTTTCTAGGTACTGTATTTTTTTAAATTTTAAGGTAGGCCTACAATATATGCATTTGTCCTGATTTCTTTTTAAAAAGTATACATATATAACTGGGATTTAGTTGACTTGGTAAATTTGGATCAAAAGGCTAAATATTTTCCTTCATGTGCAGAATTAGCCAAATATTTAAAAATATTGTTATACAGAAATATTGATACTGTATACTATACAGTACAGTATTGTTAGGTTATGAGATTGAGTTAATATGACATTTTGTATTTAGACTGAGCATTTTAAAACTAGTAAATTTATTTAATGTTTATGATAATGATAGGAAAAAAGTACAACTTACTAGCTATGGACATATTTACATATACTGTACTTTGTATTATTTGTTAGTATTTAACAAAACAACTCATCTTTATGTATATGCAATGAGTACAGTACGGTAATGGGAAATGGTGACATAATTATTGCTGAAATATTATGGTGTCCCTAGCAGCTTAATCGCAAGAGCAAGATCAGCATAACGTAGAAATAACAAAATGTGATTTTCACTTGTATAGAAATCACGAAAGCTGATATGTGATGAATATAAAATGTATTATAGCCACGAAAGGAAAAATGAAAAGACTTGTTTGATATAGCCATTTACATCCTAAGAACTACAGGTAACTATCTAGAGGGGCACTCTGTAGAGCGCAGACCTCCGTCGCGGCAGCTTATTTCTCGACCTTTTGTTTGACCTTAACCTTTGACCTTAACATATATTAATTGGTGTGGATTTTCATACATTCAAATATGAACCAAGTTTAAAGTCTTTGACAACGATGTCCAAACTTATGGCTGATTACATGAATTGGACATTTTGCTTAACCTTTGACCGTGACCTTCCAAATTTGAATTATTTCCAGCTTTTTACCTAAGTTAATCCCTGAAAGTTTCATTACTCTATGATTAAAATAGTGGCCAGGAAGCTGTTCACAAACAAACACACAAACATGGGATAAAACATAACCTCCTTCCAACTTTGTTAGCAGAGTTAATAATGCATTTCTTAATCATTTCAGTTGTTAATAAAAGCTGTTGAAGTCAGAGTGCTGGGGAAGACAGTGGTTATAGGCAACAAAGTCTGTGAAACGAAAGATCTCTTTTCACCCCATCCACAGCTTATGACAGTTAATCTCAATCCGTCTGGTTCTCTCAAACTCAACATTGTAATAACGTGGAAGTAAGTATATTATAAGTTTTGCATGTACTTATTGTTAGGCGCTTGCAGTATATGTATGGTCACATTTTTACCCATTGCTTATTATTTTGAGAATTTTAAGATTTTTATCATCAAGCAGTCTTGTTCCCTTCTTTAAGTTGAAAATTGAATGCAAAGGAAACTTCAGTATGACTGTGTATTTTAAAGCTTTGTTTATACTGTATATTACATTGTTTAGAGAAGTTGTATATCATTGCAGTATGCAAATTTCTTGAAAAATTATCTACCAACTTGGATTCATTTTGGATTCATTTTCGTTACAACTTTTGAAGTACCTGTATTAAACATTGTCTCTTGACTTTACTACGATTTGTAACCCCATGTATTTCATGGAAGGGATGAAGGAAGAGAGTTTAATAAAGGCCAGAATACCGAGGTAATGTACTGTGTAACTACACAGCAGCCTACAACACAATAATTCCAAATTCCCTTTTGCCTATTAACAAATCTTAATGGTATCTGTACAGTATTCAGGAGAAAACAATAAGTTTTTCTACGTAAAAGATAAAGGGATATGGATACCAGACTGTATCAACACAAGTAATGAGATAATGCTACTCGTATAGTAAGAAAGCAGTTTTCAGTCACGTGCTAGGGAGAAGCCAAGCTATTAACTGTAAGGGTAGTGAGTAATTTTATTTTTACTGTCTTCGGAAGGAGTTTGTGTATAACCCATCTATATTGATGTACTATACTATATTGTACAGTAATACCCTTTTATACGTTGGTTGGACATACAGTATATCAGTTCCGATACTATGTCGCTCATTCTTAAGTATTAAGTACAAAAATCAAATTGGCTTTACACCGTTTTATTCGGGCATACGTCAGTTTCTATGTTGTACAAAAACAATAAAGTGCTATACTTATACTGTACTGGACTATACTTCACATGTAAGGTTATGAATATAAGTACTGTACAGTATCAGGTTTTTATATAATGATAGCACATTTAAGTATTTTACTTGCGTACAATTCATGTACTGTACTGGGAACATAAATGTCTATATAGGGTGAAAAATGGACTTAAATTGAAAATCTAAATATGGCAGTTGTCTTGGAACCATTTAACAATGTAGGACGGGTATTACTGTACTGGGTAATTTTAATTACTGTGATAGTTACTTTAAACATGACTTATTAATGCAAAATCTTTAAACAAAGTTACTACTAGGTATTTGTCAGTGGTAGCAGAAAACTTGATGTTTCCTGATTTTTCAGCATTCGTTGATTTTATTCCTTTCAGTTAAACTTATTTCCAGTTAATTTCATATTAAAATTTTTCTTTTCTTATTTACCCCGTACTGTATACTTTTTTATTTAATTTATCTCCACTAAACATTCCACCAGTAGAAGAGAAAAATACCCAAAATAAATCTTCCCATATGAAGTTTTGTACCATAGCATTCATGACACTTTAAATTGTACATTCAAACTTAGTACATTATATAAATATTTTCAGCTAAGCCATGAAAAATGTTTTCCAAAGTCTAAATTATTTTTCATAGGAAGCTCACAAAGTTTCCTTAAGTTTTGATGAGTATGGCTTTGTGGAGATATTTATTGCTATCATTATTTTGTCTTCTAAGGCTATGTTCGATTGCACATGTTTAACTTGACGATTTTATTAAATTGAAGGAAACTGTGTTTTGCACTACTTGCATGGTTATTAAAGATTTATGCTTTAGTCACTATTAAGATATTAATATGTTAAAGTTTTATGTTTATGTTGATGCCAGATAGGTTCAAAGAATGACTTTCATTCTTTGAATAAAGGAAGATATTAAAAGCTGATACTTATCAAGCATTTGAAACATCCTGTTCATTTTCTTAGTATGCATGCTTTAAATATTTAGTATTTTGACCTAATGTATTTGCGATAGGTAAATTTGTAGAAAAGCCTTGCTTGGATGAACACTGGAGGGTTTTGAGTCTAACTGTTATTTACTTATTTCATTAAGTTGTTGCTTGTTTATTATGAATTACATGCAGTAATGTTATGTATGTTGAGCTTGAATAAAAGCTTTTAATATTTTTCAACGCAAGGATAACTTCTAATAATGCTGTTGCGGTAACTTGTGGTTCTAATGAGAGTTCCATTCAAGCAAGTGCTACTCATTTTACCAAAGGAAACTAGATTCTGAATGAAGTTGTTGTATTGTCCAGTACTCTAGCTAACCATCCACTTGCATTGACAGTCCACTTGACGGGGTCGTCGAAGATAGTTTGGTGAGAACTCCAAGCATGTCGGCTACTTCGCCTGGGAATAAGCGAAGAACCCCTGTACTCCACACTCTCAGTTCTTCTCCTCCAAATAATGTAGCCAGTGTGAGTACAGAACTTTATAGATTTACATCAGAGCTTTATTGTTATATGTTTTGATTCTTCTTCCAAAGATTTTGTGTTGGTTTTTTATTTGTTATACAGTAATGGTAAGATACTTTAAGATGAGCTATATAAGGTAAACTGGAAATAAAGGAAAGTGTAACATTGTTGAAAATGCGTAGAACAGTACAGTATATTTCATCTAATCTAGTTGTAGTATTCCTTAATTTTGAATTTTGAGTCAGAATTGGGATTTGATGTTTGGAAAGTCATTGCTTACTTATGAACATTGAAGTAGAATACAGTAGTTTTCATAGGTTTTACTTAATGCCTTAATATTACAGGTTCCCTCAGGCAAAGACAATGGATTGTCTCCTGAGTGCGACCATGACAGTAGTTTTGGAAGCATGTCTGCCCGAAGTTCAACAGCAGACAGTGCCAGTCCCCTCTCAGAATATAGGGGTCTTCTCTCTTCACATGCTGCTCTCTCTACAAGGACTGATAGTAATAGCCCTGTCTCTGATTATCAAGGTCTCTCTAGGAGAAGTGATAGCCAGGTACGTAAGAAAGTCTGAGGCGTGTTCTTTAAAACTGAACATGCTTATGCTTTTTAATGACCATAAGGATAAGTAGTATAACTGTGATTATCTTTTCACTCCAAGCCATCTCTTTGACTGCCTGTCCAAGCTCCAAGTTAACAATGAATGTGCTCCTCCCAAGACCTTTTCATAGTCATGATAGCTTAATATGCAACAAGCATGGTACTGTATTATAAGTTATGAGTGAAAAGCGAACAGCAAGAGCACAATGCGATGTCCTTTAGTAGAATTCCTAGAGACAGCCTTCTTGAATGTAGACGTCTTTAATAACACATTGCTCAAACAATAGCAGTATGCTTAGCTTTTTGATCTTTGTCAGCAACTTATAAAGGAAGAAATGTGTAGTCAGACTGCATTCAGAACTCTCATAGTAGGATCATAGGATTTGATGTGTATTAAAAACACCAGGAAAAATATGCAACTTATGTAAAGGAAATTACAGTTATTCCCCGTAGTATGAAAGGAAACATGCTAACATCTGAATTTGCTCTCCAACAATGTCACTGATATTATTATGCCAAAATTTGGTCCTTAGCCTCACTGGGATTCCCATAAGTGTACATTAGGAAGTGAAAGAAAAAATTTCTTGGTGTACTTCTGTTTCTCATATCATTGCATTCTACACTACATGCTCTCCCCAATAGATACTGTACTGTACAGTTCAGTGAACTCTCGAAAATCTGGTATGTTAGGGATGAACACAGTCGGCTTTAGATTTTCTGCTTTGGAAGTCTTCGCATTTAAAGTTACTTAGTATTCTAAGGTAGAATTAAAATGTCAACATTACAAAATACAATATAGATACGTTTACCGATGTGTGTACTTGTGTTTGAAATATATTGATTTGTGTAATCGGGAATGAATCGGGTAAAGCTCAATGTAACGAAAGGCATGAGGAGAAAATAATCTGGTGCAGAACTGTCAATGAGAGGAAAGTGATGTCTGGCAAACATCATAATGTTTACACTTGGGCTTGTGTGACTAACATCAAGGAAGTGGAAGTGGTGTTCCTTTAATTCCATCAGAATCTTTTGCGTCTTGAGTATCATAGAATCAGCTTCAAGTACTGCGTTAAAAGTTTGGTTGGTAAAGAACATCGGTTGCAGGATGGGGAAATAATAAACTTTGGAAATATTACTGTAATAAGAAAATTCAGTGAACTGATTGAATTTCATTTTGCTCATCTGCATTGAAAAACAAAAACAGGAGGTTGTCAATTTGCAATGGTGGCTAACTCGATAGAAGTACTGAATGAGTAAGTGGAATTGCCTATGTCCAGGCTGCCAGGAAATCTGTAATAGAAATCACAGACCCAGTTGATTTAGTATGTGTGGTTATACTAGATTCTGTCCGCTTCTTTAAGGGCATTTTGGCATTGTACCATACTTTGCTGAGTGAAGAGTCGTCGAATTTTGCTTAGAAAACCAACAAATTTCAAGACACCCCCCCTCCCTACTCATCTTTAGCAAACTGGAATGTGCATTGTAAACAGGTGAGGACTTGAGAATTTGTGAAAATGCCATCAGTAAGTTTGCCTGAACTTCCCTGACAGGTATAACAGATTATTGGCTTGTTCCATGCCTTATGTAAAGTTATAATTTCCTTTGGCATCTTTTATTATGTTGAGCATCACTTTGGGAACCTGAGTACGTCTACAAATTTTTGTTTGTTAGAAGGGAAGTACTTCCTGATGGTGGTAGAGCAAGTAGCGCCGTACGGTGAAGTTTGGAACCATAGTCATTGTTCCAAGAGTTATAAAAGGTAGAGCACTTTTTTAATATAGAACTTTAGATTTACATCATTATACTTTCATTTTAGAATGCTGGATTTTCGAGGGTCTTTATACAAAGCTAAACTTCATAGTAAGGCATTGGCTTAGATAGGTTGCTTACCTATCTGCTGTAGTTGTTGTCCCTTGGGAGCCCTTTGTACGTTTTGATAGTTCTTATCCCAAACAGAATGACACACAAACACGAGAGTTATCCCTTAATTTCCAATGCGTCAACTTAACAAAAGGACTGGTGGTTTGCAAAATGGTAATCTCAGATATTGAAATTATCTAATATTTTCAACGTTCACAGCAATATTGCGTTTTCAGCAGTTCTTTTGAGTCCGTTACTATGACAATAGAAATTGCTTTTGTATTTTTTAATATCCTAATGGCTTTTTTTAAGTTTTTTGTATAGTCTCTTGTTAGAAACATTTTGCATGTACATGTACTGCATGATATGCTGATAAGCCTAGATTGAGAATGTTGGCAGCAATACAGACGCACTTTGAAGTGGGGAAAACTAATCTTGGATGACTGATAGCAGTAATGTTTATTAATGAGTTGCCAAAGCATAAACAATCCCTTTGAATCATATGTTTAATTTTCTGATAATCGTTTAAAGCCAAAAAAAAATGTGAAAGCTGCCTCATTATGATATTAGTATATATAATTGTATTATTATACTGTGTTAAAGAGGCAGTATTATTTTTCAATTCTTTTCAACCTCACCCTAGTGAAAAGAAAAAACCAACTAGAAATCCTGTCATGAACTAATCATGAGTGGAAATAGTTTTTATTTCTTTTGAAGTGACATAGCAAGAGATAACCCATCTTTCTAACTGACTACTGACTAACTTGGAAAAATAGAAAAATGACTGAAATTACCTTACCCGAACACGGAAACCTGCAGTAGCATACATTTCATAAACAAACATGCAAGACATTTGAACTAATCATTTACTTGTCCTCGTCCTCGTTCGTCATCCTTTTGCTGACTGTGATTTGTGTATGTCAACACTACAACATATAACGCTGTTCCTCAGCCATTAATTAAAATGTAGCATATGCACTTCCTCATAGTTTCAAGTCAATCTTGCAGTTAATGGCAAGTTTACATTATGCAAATAAATCCAGATGATAAGCCCTGTTCATTTGATTACTTGCAGAAATTCTTGTTTTTCCAGGACTCCATATTATTTGATGGACGAGATTCTGCTAGTCCACAGTGTGATAACACTGGTAATTTTACGTTAGTGCGTAAGAAGGAAAGTAGGGTTGAACAATGGGCTAGGTATTCTCAGGTAAGTTACATATTTATAATTTGTTTAGTTATATTGTAGTATTATTCAATATATAGGCTGCCAAGGAATTTGCTTGTGATTGCTGAATTTTGAAAGGGCAATTAGATGCTAAATGACAAAGTTATAAAGCTGTAGGCTGATTGATCTAAAAAAAAAGTATTATAAACCTCTCAATAATTGTTTCTCTCGTAAGCTTGCAGTTGCAGTTTGTCTTAAAGTACTGATTAAGAAATAATTTTTCCACTAATCCAGTAATTGATATGAAATTTATGGTTTTGAGTTGGGATGCAAAACCACTAGCTGTATAGAGCTATTTTGTAATATCATTAACTTTTGGTATCGTTACTGTATTGTTTGATATATTTATATTGATTTTCTTCATTTTCACAAAGACTTAACTGGGTTTGCTGTACCAGTGAAAATTATACATCCTATCCATTAGACTGAGGTTTTGTTTATCGTATTACTGTCCAGTTAAAATTTGTTTCTCTCAGAAAGTGGAAATTGTCCCTGTTTAAGTTCCTTTGATGTGTTCTCGATCATAGTCATTATATTTATTTTATGTTTAATTGTATTTTCTCTTAATATTTCTCCTGAAATCATTGCCTAGGATGAAATTCCACCTTTGGAAATTGAGGTATGGAGGATAATTATATCCAAGAATGAATAAAGTTTGATAAAGAATTAATGAATATATATACTTTAAATATAGAACGTTACATGTACAATGTCAAAAATACAAATTTCTATATACAGTGTATCATTATTACTAATTTTTCAATATTAAACATAGCCGGTGATCGTATAGCTGTCAGCTCTGCTGCCCGACAGAAAAACCTAAGGACGAAATACGCCAGCGATCGCTATACAGGTGGGGGTGTACATCAACAGCGCCATCTGTCGAGTAGGTACTCAAGTACTCCATGTCAACACAGAACCAATTTTCTCTCTGTCGTGCCACCGGCAAGACCTACTAAATACGCTGTTGTTTTCTGGATTGATTTTCACGTTATTTGGTGAAGTATTCATTTCTGGTTATTAGCTATCGCTGTGCAGAAGTTATCTTCAATACTTCCTTGCATTCTTTTATTGGATTTTGGATTATTTGTTGACGACTTGGATAGATTTTGAATTCCCCCCTTTGACTAATTCAAGATGTCAAGTCCCCAAGTACAGGAAGTGTAGCGCTAGGGACTGTTCAAGGCGTCTTCCGAAGGCCTCTATCGATCCGCACACCATTTGTTCCAATTGTAGGGGTAAAGCCTGTCAATTGGAAGATCGATGTGAGGAATGCGTTGGGCTTTCGGAATTCGATTTTCAAGAATTCCTGAAATATGCACGTAGGCTAGAGAAGGATAGGATCAGGAGGAGTTCGTCTCGCTCAATTGATTCTTCCTCTCCCCATGCCCCACAACCTATTCCTTCCCCTGTAGTGGTTGCACCCGACCCCCCTGCTAGCTCTCATCAACCTTCGATGGCAGATATGATGCGTGCCATCCAGGCTCTAGGTGAGAGAGTCGAGTCATTGGCGAATGACCGCAATCAACTCATGGCTGACGTCAGGGAGTTGAAAGGTAAAAGTGCAGTGGGAAGTGAAGTGAGTGTTAGTGCAGTGAAAAGTGTCAGTGTTACGCATGAGGGTGCGTCTGTTCGTGCCTGTCGTCCTCCCAGTCCGGGACCTCTTGCAAGCTCCCAAGCCCAGGGGAGAAGCAATGTCGTACGACCAAAGGGTTCGACAGGCTTTAATCAGCGGACAGACGTTCCCTCCGTGGTTTCGGACGTATCTTGCCTAGATCGTCCCACCCACAAGAAGACGAGTGAGCCCGTTCATTCCTCGTCTGCGGAAGAAGTTTCACGCCAGAAACGATGGACCAAGGTCTCACGGCCTCTTAAACGCAAGGTCCCTTCCGAGCAAGTCCAACGGCCCAGGTGTAGCCACTGGGTCAGTTCGGACTCGCTGCAGTCCTCCGACGACTGCACACCTCCTAAGAGAGGCAAAGTGGTACCGCAACAGACAGTAACTCCGTCTGTTGCCGCACCAGCTGTTGTAGACCCTAAGTGGTCTTTGCTGCAGTCTATGCAGACTCAGTTAGCTGCTGTTATGCAGGAGTATCGTGCGGAGAAGGTTGACGCTGCACCCGTTAGCCTACAACCATCCACGGTTGTGCGCCCAGCAGACGCTGAGGCTGCCTGCTCCCACACTCCACCTCCACCCATGCGCAGTCGACCCTGCCAGACGCATGTTGACGTTCGCCGACGCACGGAACCCTCCGCCGACGTTCGTGTGCTACCACTACAACAGGAGGGTGGAGTTAAGCTGCCGTGTTTTGACGCGGTGCGTCAGCCTCCGCAACCCACGGTGGTCTCCGCTATCCGACCACAGTCGGGAGTAGACACTTTGCGCCCCCACTCAGCTATGGTTGTTGCCAGTTCTCAGACTGACCAACAGTGGCATGACGTTGGGTCCAGTGCAGCCACGCATGCACCCGTGCTGCCGGACTCAGCCGTCCAGCTTTTACCTACTCCTTTGCCTCTTCCTCCTCAACATTCAGACGATGGACTCTCTGATGATGACGAAGCTGCACATCTTGACGACCAACACTCGGACATCGACGAACCCAAGACCACGCCTCCCTCCTTAGACTTTAGGAAAGTGCTTGCGCTGTTCAAGGATTTATATCCGGATCAGTTTGTGTCTGCAGCACCACGCTCGCCTCCCTCTGAGTTCGCTTTAGGCATGCAGTCAGCAGCTCCTGCCTTTACGAAGCTCGTACTCGCTCGATCATCCAAGAGAGCTTTAAGGGTACTGGGAGAGTGGTTGCAGTCCAAAAAGCAACTTGGGAAGACAACCTTCATGTTTCCCCCGGCCAAGCTTGCTTCCAGATCTAGCGTCTGGTATGCCACGGGAGAAGTTCTCGGCTTGGGAGTTCCTGCCTCTGCCCAGGGCGACTTCTCAAGTCTGGTAGACTCTCCCCGCAGGCTGGCTATGAGACGCTCCAAGATTTGCTGGACTCCTTCGGATATGGACCATCTTATGAAAGGAGTTTTCCGTGCATTCGAAGTCTTTAACTTCTTGGACTGGTGTTTGGGAGCGTTGAGCAGGAAGACCTCCCCTTCTGATAAGGAAACTTCCATGCTCATTATGTCCTGCATGGACAAAGCCATACGGGATGGTTCTAGTGAGCTTGCGGCTTCTTTCGTGTCCGGGGTCCTCAAGAAGCGGGATCACCTTTGCTCCTTCTTGTCAGCTGGAGTCACCCCATGTCAAAAGTCGGAACTTATGTTTGCTCCGCTCTCGAAGTGTCTCTTCCCTGAAGAGTTGATCAAGGAGATTGCCGCCTCCTTAATCCAGAAAGACACTCATGACCTGGTGGCGTCATCCGCACGCAAAGCCAACCCTTTGCCCTCCGTGCCTAGACCCAGGATGGACACTCCAGCGTCAAGGTTCATTCCGCCCTTTCGTGGCAGAGCCTCCAGCAGAGGAGGTGCTCATGCCGGAAGTCAACGTGGGAGCAAGAAGAAGGGTTCCAAGTCCTCTAGAGGCAGAGTCTGACTGCCACCTTCTTCAGACAGCAGTGGGAGCCAGGCTCAAGAACTACTGGCAAGCCTGGGAGAACAGGGGCGCAGACGCACAGTCTGTGAAGTTACTCAGAGAGGGGTACAGGATTCCATTCTTGCGCAAGCCCCCTCTAGCAACAACTCCCATCGACCTCTCTCCCAGGTACAGAGAGGAGGACAAGAGGCTAGCTTTACAGCAAGAGGTGTGTCTCTTACTACAAAAGGGAGCGGTAGTCATAGTCCGGGACCATCAATCCCCGGGCTTCTACAACCGTCTCTTCTTAGTGGCGAAGAAGACAGGAGGGTGGAGACCAGTGCTAGACGTCAGTGCTCTGAATGTCTTTGTCACAAAGCAGACATTCACCATGGAGACGACAAAGTCGGTTCTAGCATCGGTCAGGAAGGAAGACTGGATGGTCTCGTTAGACCTAAAGGACGCTTACTTTCATGTCCCCATCCACCCAGATTCCCAACCTTTTCTAAGGTTCGTTTTCGGGAAGGTTGTATACCAGTTCCAAGCCCTGTGCTTTGGCCTAAGCACGGCACCTCTAGTTTTTACCAAACTGATGAGGAATATTGCCAAATTCCTGCATTTAGCAAACATCAGAGCCTCCCTCTATTTGGACGACTGGCTTTTAAGAGCTGCGTCAAGTCGTCGCTGTCTGGAGAATCTAAAGTGGACTCTGGATCTGACCAAGGAATTGGGTCTCCTGGTCAATATGGAAAAGTCCCAACTCGTCCCATCCCAATCTATAGTATACCTAGGAATGGAGATTCAGAGTCAAGCTTTTCGGGCTTTTCCGTCGGCCCCCAGAATCAGTCAAGCCCAAGAATGCATCCAGTCCATGCTGAAGAAGGACCGATGTTCGGTCAGACAGTGGATGAGTCTGATAGGGACGCTTTCATCACTGGACCAGTTCATCGCGTTAGGGAGACTCCACCTCCGTCCCCTTCAATTTCACCTACCTGCTCACTGGAGAAAGGACAAGACGCTAGAAGCGGTCTCGGTTCCTATTTCCGAGAAGATGAAGTCTTCACTGACTTGGTGGAAGAACAACATTCTCCTCAGGGAGGGTCTGCCACTGGCTGTTCAGACCCCCGACCACCTTCTCTTCTCGGACACATCGGACACGGGCTGGGGTGCGACATTGGACGGTCGGGAATGCTCGGGCACGTGGAATGCGGATCAAAGAACGTTGCACATCAACTGCAAGGAGCTACTGGCAGTTCATCTGGCCTTGAGAAGCTTCAAGTCCCTCCTTCTAGGCAAGGTGGTGGAGGTGAACTCCGACAACACCACGGCCTTGGCGTACATCTCCAAGCAAGGAGGGACTCATTCGATGACGTTGTACGAGATCGCAAGGGACCTCCTCACCTGGTCAAGAGATCGAAACATATCCCTAGTAACGAGGTTCATTCAAGGCGACATGAATGTCATGGCAGACCGCCTCAGCCGGAAGGGTCAAATCATCCCAACAGAGTGGACCCTTCTCAAGAATGTTTGCAACAGACTATGGGCCTTATGGGGTCAGCCTACCATAGATCTGTTCGCAACCTCGATGACCAAGAGGCTCCCAATTTATTGCTCACCG
The DNA here is from genome assembly GCF_036898095.1 of Palaemon carinicauda. Lineage (NCBI taxonomy): Eukaryota > Metazoa > Arthropoda > Malacostraca > Decapoda > Palaemonidae > Palaemon > Palaemon carinicauda. The sequence goes on from NC_090755.1 coordinate 60,996,701, forward strand.
ATTCCGGACCCAGCAGCAGTTCACATAGATGCCTTCCTTCTGGATTGGTCCCATCTAGACCTTTATGCGTTCCCCCCCCCCGTTCAAGATTGTCAACAGAGTACTGCAGAAGTTCGCCTCTCACGAAGGGACAAGGTTGACGTTGGTTGCTCCCCTCTGGCCCGCGAGAGAATGGTTCACCGAGGTACTGCAATGGCTAGTAGACGTTCCCAGAACACTTCCTCTAAGAGTGGACCTTCTGCGTCAGCCGCATGTAAAGAAGGTACACCCAAGCCTCCACGCTCTTCGTCTGACTGCCTTCAGACTATCGAAAGACTCTCGAGAGCTAGAGGCTTTTCGAAGGAGGCAGCCAGAGCGATTGCTAGAGCAAGGAGGACATCCACTCTCAAAGTCTACCAGTCGAAGTGGGAAGTCTTCCGAAGCTGGTGCAAGTCGAAATCAGTATCCTCAACCAGTACCTCTGTAACTCAGATAGCTGACTTCCTTTTATACCTAAGGAAGGAAAGATCCCTTTCAGCTCCCACGATCAAAGGTTACAGAAGCATGTTGGCAGCAGTCTTCCGTCACAGAGGCTTAGATCTTTCCAACAACAAAGATCTACAGGACCTCCTTAAGTCTTTTGAGACCTCGAAGGAGCGTCGGTTGGCCACACCAGGCTGGAACTTAGACGTGGTACTGAGGTTCCTTATGTCAGCAAGGTTCGAACCACTTCAATCAGCCTCTTTTAAAGATCTCACTTTGAAGACTCTTTTCCTCGTCTGCTTAGCAACAGCTAAAAGAGTCAGTGAGATACACGCCTTCAGCAGGAACATTGGATTTACATCTGAAACGGCTACATGTTCCTTACAGCTTGGTTTTTTAGCCAAAAACGAACTTCCTTCTCGTCCTTGGCCCAAATCGTTCGATATTCCAAGCCTTGCTAATTTGGTTGGAAATGAACAAGAAAGAGTACTATGCCCTGTAAGAGCTCTTAAGTACTATTTGAGACGTACTAAACCATTACGTGGACAGTCAGAAGCTTTATGGTGCGCCATTAAGAAACCTTCTTTACCTATGTCGAAGAATGCAGTTTCTTATTATATCAGACTTTTGATTCGAGAAGCTCATTCCCATCTGAATGAGGAGGACCATGCTTTGCTGAAGGTAAGGACACATGAAGTTAGAGCTGTCGCGACTTCAGTGGCCTTTAAACAAAACAGATCTCTGCAGAGTGTAATGGATGCAACCTATTGGAGAAGCAAGTCAGTGTTCGCATCATTTTACCTTAAAGATGTCCAGTCTCTTTACGAGAACTGCTACACCCTGGGACCATTCGTAGCAGCGAGTGCAGTAGTGGGTGAGGGCTCAACCACTACATTCCCATAATCCCATAACCTTTTTAATCTTTCTCTTGAAATGTTTTTTATTGTTGTTTTTTGGGTTGTCCGGAAGGCTAAGAAGCCTTTCGCATCCTGGTTGATTTGGCGGGTGGTCAAATTCTTTCTTGAGAAGCGCCTAGATTAGAGGTTTTGATGAGGTCCTTTAGTATGGGTTGCAACCCTTGATACTTCAGCTCCTAGGAGTCGCTCAGCATCCTATGAGGATCGCGAGGCTTAGTAAGGAAGACGTACTTAAAAAGGCAGAGTAATGGTTCAAGTCGATTTCCTTACCAGGTACTTATTAATTTTGTTTGTTATTTTGAATAACTGCTAAAATGAAATACGAAATACTTAGCTCTTAATGTTAACATATATGCTGGTCTCTACCCACCCCCCTGGGTGTGAATCAGCTATATGATCACCGGGTAAGTTTAATATTGAAAAATGTTATTTTCATTAGTAAAATAAATTTTTGAGTATACTTACCCGGTGATCATAAATTAAAGGACCCACCCTTCCTTCCCAATAGAGACCCAGTGGACCGAGGAGAAAATTGGGTCTGTGTTGACATGGAGTACTTGAGTACCTACTCGACAGATGGCGCTGTTGATGTACACCCCCACCTGTATAGCGATCGCTGGCGTATTTCGTCCTTAGGTTTTTCTGTCGGGCAGCAGAGCTGACAGCTATATGATCACCGGGTAAGTATATTCAAAAATTTATTTTACTAATGAAAATAACATATTATGTTAAACTATGTAGTAATGATAATACATAAAAGTATTTTTGACACTCAACACAGGTCAACCTTCTCTAGAGACATTTAATCGCAGGAGCACCACCTTTTGACTGTATTGGCAGTCAAATGAAACACATCTTAGGTGTCAAATGACATCACCATTGCTGTGATTTGTTGATGAAAGGCCAGGATCCCTTTATCTGTCTCCTCTAAGAGCAAATATGACCTTGTAACATTTCTCTTATCAGAACACTAAGTAAAAGACTGCAATTACTCCTCTGGGACAATATTATTATAATTATAAAACTTATGTAATGTGCAGTAGGATAGCCTTATTTAGGGTACTTTATATAATCATAAAATGTATGTGATATGCAGTAAGATAGCTTTTTTTTTTTTTTTTTTTTTTTGACAAGTTTGGTTTTTTCCCACAGTTCAGCATTTCGCAAGGCTCCAACATGGACATGATGTCAAGATCTTTTTCACACATTTCATCTTATTCCACTGGTCTCTCTCCGGCTATGTCTCAGTCATTATCCCATCAGTTAGACATTTTAGGTACGGAACCAGAGTCCTTTAGATGGGGTGACGGCCAACACTGGGATGAAACACGTCCTCCTCTAACTCTAAGAGAGGCAAGTATTGCACGAATTTTTGGTGTATCTTTGTGAATAACAATCACGCTTGGTTTGGTTTTCATGATATGTGTTTTAAGCTATCAAAATGAATTTTATTGTATTTGATAAATGTGATATTCTGTACCTTGTTTCGTTTCTTTCCGTTACACCTAATACAGTACTCGATAAACTGTTTTAGCATGGATGTAGTGTTTAGCAATGAAAGATAACTTAAACTCTTTACAGTACAGTTTTTATCTTCAGCAGATTATTTATGCCTGGTTTCTTAATGCCCAATAGGTTGTTAGTCGGTTAAGAACATGCTTAGAAGATATTCAAGGCCAATTTCCTCAACTCAACACTTTAGAAGAAGCTGTCTTAGAACTTGATGACATGTGCAAAGTAAGTAACATATGTGATTATTATAGTAAAAATTTCACAGAAATAAAAGAGTATTTTTTAGTACTATAAGCGATTCAATACATGTTTTTTCTGACTGGAGTTATGGATTAAAGATTATGTAGTTTGCCTTAGAAATTGACCCTACCATTTGCTTGTATGTTTATTCTGTTGTATCCTGTTCAATTATAATCACATAAATTTCAGATCATTTGCAGTGGGACCAACACAGATTGTGTGATGTCAGAAGTAGCTGTAATAATAAAGCATTTTTTAGTATAATTTCCAAATAATGATATCTGTTAAGTTGCTAATATATTAGCTTGCGTAAGAATTTTTTTCACAAGCAGATTCATTCTTTTTCCAGAACTGCCGGAGCAGGAGAGATAGCAATACATCTGAAATTAGTTTATCCGTTGAATCTGCATTGGAATGCTTCGATTTCTTGAACGCAGAGTGTGACGATGACTTTGAGGATGATAATCCTGATGTAAGTATTATAAGAATGTTTGGTATGAGTTATAGTATCAGGTGAAAAGGTGTTGGATTCAGTATTAGGTGAAAATCCTTTTTCTACATTGCTATTAAGTTTCATCCCCTCATGAGTATTTATTAATAAGTTTTTCCAACCGAGATACGCAAGATATTACATGAAGTGACTTCAATTTATTGTGATTTACCGCTGAACTAGTATTAAATAATTTAAGTATTGTACATATTTAGTTAAGGGCTTTTAGATTACCTGTATCTTTCCTTAACTATTTTGCCTCCTTCAACATTTGGAATTCAGCAATATGAATATGAACATTAGGGAAAGTTCATAGAAATGAACAGAATTTTTGTAATAAAATGAATTATTTCTTTACTCCTCTAATACTCGTATGCATGCCTCCCCACTGAATAGTGATGTCAGGAGGCTATTGAACTATTCGACTTTGAGACGAAAAAGAAACGTTATGGCTTATCCACAAGCAATATAGCCGCACACTACCGTACAATCTCAGTACTCCACTAGTGGGGCCCGGCTATTTCAAAGAATGAAAATGGGAAATAATTTAGTTTTAGAGTAGGCATTGACATTTATTAATAAAATACTATTTTTATTAGTTTATTGTAAAGTTAATTACATAATCATGGAATCAGTTTGCCCATAAGTTGTTGTTAATCTATGTCATTCTGTACTTTGGATTTCATAATATGTATAGGTTTGTATCTATCCTTAATATTCTTCATGCCCCTGGTACTTTTTACTTAAGGAAAAATGCATTTTGAATGTGTATTTCTTTTAGATTATTCTTTTTTTCTGTGTTTGAGTTCACAGAGCTAATGTATCGTGTAAATTCCTTAATTCTCTATCATTTTACTTTTTTTCTCAAACAGGAATGCGAAGAGAAACGAAACAAAGAAGCAATGATAGTTATAACTCCAGCTTTGCCTGACACCTCTCATTCCCTTGTTACCAGTGCTTCACAGTTAGACTCATTCCTCTACATCCATCTCAGGCATGCCCTTCAACTTTTGCAGGTTAGTAAATAAAGGTATCTTAAGTCCCCAGTCAATAGACGTAGGAGGAGATGATGATGAGGAAGTCCCCAAAATAGACTTAGATCTTGTTCAGTTTGTGTTTTGCTAAGATTTCTATTTTTCCCTTAATAAGAATCTTTTGACCACTCTTGTGGAAGTTTACTGGTAATTACTTTGCATAATATCTTGATTTATAGATACATTTTGGGCGTCTTTTATGGTGACCCTTTAATTTTGGCACACTTGAGCAAGTGAAAAATAGAATTTAGAAAAATTGTATTGCCATACTCTCCTCACAAGATATGAGAATTTTTTTTTATAAAATACAACTGTACAGGAGAGAGAGAGAGAGAGAGAGAGAGAGAGAGAGAGAGAGAGAGAGAGAGAGAGAGAGAGAGAGAGAGAGAGAGAAATCCGGGATGGTGAGTGAGGGTGAATGTTACTGAATGTTGAGGATAATAGGGAGGCAGATATAATTGCTGTTGCAGGTGTTGAGGTGCCAGTGATGGGAGATGAGAATGAGAGAGAGATTACAATAGATGAAGTGAGGAGAGCACTAGATGAAACGAGAGTAGGAAAAGCGTCTGGTATGGATGGTGTGAGAGCTGAGATGTTGAAGGAGGGGGGTGTGACTGTACTTGAATGGTTGGTGAGATTGTTTAATATGTGTTTTGTGTTGTCAATGGTACCAGTAGATTGGGTTGTGCATGTATTGTACCACTATATAAGGGTAAGGGAGATGTGTATGAGTGTTGTAATTCAAGGGGTATTAGTTTGTTAAGCGTAGTTGGAAAAGTGTATGGTGGAGTAATGATTAATAGGATTAAGGATAAAACAGAGAATGCAATCTTGGAAGTACAGGGTGGTTTTAGAAGAGGTAGGGGTTGTATGAATCAGATTTTTACAGTAAGGCAGATATGCGAGAAATATTTAGCAAAAGGTAAGGAGGTGTATGTTGGATCTGGAGAAAGCGTATGATAGAGTTGATAGGGAAGCAATGTGAAATGTGATGAGGTTATATGGAGTTGGTGGAAGGTTGTAGCAAGCAGTGAAAAGTTTCTACAAAGGTAGTAAAGCATGTGTTAGGATAGGAAATGAAGTGAGTGATTGGTTTCCGGTGAGAGTGGGCCTGAGACAGGGATGTGTGATGTCACCGTGGTTGTTTAACTTGTATGTTGATGGAGTGGTGAGAGAGGTGAATGCTCGAGTGCTTGGACGAGGTTTAAAACTGGTAGACGTGAATGACCGTGAATGGGAGGTAAATCAGTTGTTGTTTGCAGATGATACTGTACTGGTTGCAGACGAGGAAGAGAAGCTTGGCCATTTAGTGACAGAATTTGGAAGTGTGTGTGAGAGAAGGAAGTTGAGAGTTAATGTGGGTAAGAGTAAGGTTATGAGATGTACGAGAAGGGAAGGTGGTGCAAGGTTGAATGTCATGTTGAATGGAGAGTTACTTGAGGAGGTGGATCAGTTTAAGTACTTGGGGTCTGTTGTTGCAGCAAATGGTGGAGTGGAAGCAGATGTACGTCAGAGAGTGAATGAAGGTTGCAAAGGGGTGGGGGCAGTTAAGGGAGTAGTAAAAAATAGAGGGTTGGGCATGAATGTAAAGAGAGTTCTATATGAGAAAGTGATTGTACCAACTGTGATGTATGGATCGGAGTTGTGGGGAATGAAAGTGATGGAGAGACAGAAATTGAAAGTTGTTAAGATGAAGTGTCTACGGAGTATGACTGGTGTATCTCGAGTAGATAGGGTTAGGAACGAAGTAGTAAGAGTGAGAACGGGTGTAAGAAATGAGTTAGCAGCTAGAGTGGATATGAATGTGTTGAGGTGGTTTGGCCATGTTGAGAGAATGGAAAATGGCTGTCTGCTAAAGAAGGTGATGAATGCAAGAGTTGATGGGAGAAGTACAAGAGGAAGGCCAAGGTTTGGGTGGATGGATGGAGTGAAGGAAGCTCTGGGTGATAAGAGGATAGATGTGAGAGAGGCAAGAGAGCGTGCTAGAAATAGGAATGACTGGCGAGCGATTGTGACGCAGTTCCGGTAGGCCCTGCTGTTGCCTCCGATGCCTTAAATGACCGCGGAGGTAGCAGCAGTAGGGGATTCAGCATTATGAAGCTTCATCTGTGGTGGATAATGTGGGAGGGTGGGCTGTGTCACCCTAGCAGTACCAGCTGAACTCGGTCGAGTCCCTTGTTAGGCTGGAGGAACATAGAGAGTAGAGGTCCCCTTTTTGTTTTGTTTCAGTTGTTGATGTCGGCTACCCCCCAAAATTGGGGGAAGTGCCTTGGTATATATATGTATGTACAACTGTACAGCAATTAGACAAGTTATGTTATAATTGGGAATTAAAAATTGGGACATGATAAAGTTAAAAGAAATAGGACAGGTAAGTAGGAAGAAGCAATAGGAAATGGGTGAAAATTAAAAGTCTAAAAGCACTGTAAAGAATCTAGATTTCATTTTATCATGTGCCAAGCCAGGATCATTGTTAGTAGTATCTGAATTGAGGATAAAATATATGCAGTACAAAAAAATTAATAGTTTGATATTCACTATATATAATGTTGTATTTGTATATGCTAATTATGGTCAAGATAGGTCAAAAACTAATATATTCTATACTGTAAATGCAAGTTGAGGCATGTTATATTATTGCAAATATTTTCTCCAAATAAAATTTTTGAATGAGTGCTCAAATTTTTTTAAAATCATTTCATAATAGATTTGCTCATAAATATTCTAAAAAATATTTATTTCAGCACCTTGGTTCATTTGGGCCTTTACGAACTAAAGAGCGGCAGTCCATAAAGCTGTTGGAAGAAGAAGGAAGACTAGTTGCAGGAATTCTCACTCATCGACACAACTTTGATAGCTTGAAACCCCAGCATTTGATTACTGTTCCTCATGTACAGGTATGTTTGGTCGCTGCTTTTATCAAGTTGAATGCTTATAAAAAATTTTAAATTTTGAGTCAAGAGGGTTGTAATACTCGTAGGTAAATTTAGTCTGATGAAATCTACTGTAAAATTCTAAAAATAAATGCATGGGGTCTTTAAATTTATTATGTAATATTCTGTGCTGAAAATTTTCTTAGAAATGACGGTTTCATTAAACTACCTCAAGTAAACATGAACTCCTAGATACCTGAGACTAAAGAGAGTGGCATCTTGAAATGTGACAGAAAGGTTACATAAGCAAGCAAATAAATAGTTAGGTAATAGGCAATCCTCAGAATTTTCTGCCATAGTAGAGCACTTCATACCTTGACTAAATTTGCCCTAAATGCATCTATCCTTTTTACTGGATGCTCCAGGAATGGGAAGGCAAAGAGGAACAAACCTGATGTTGTATTTTAGCATGATTAAGCTTAACTGTGTGGTGCAGATGATATTGTCCTCAGGTTGATGATTATAATCTTCAAAAATTTTTTCATGCAATCTTCATCATCTGTAACTTGTTGTTTATGGAGTCAAGATGCCATTTGAAAGGTTTTCTTTTAGTCGGTAGTGTGGAAATAGCTATCTGTTTTAATTTACACCCAAATAAGTAAGCTAGGTTGTCTGTAATTCAACAAAAAAGGTCCTAGCTTTCTAGTAAAGTCTTGACTGAATCATTGGCTTGTGTATGTTCAAATTCTTTGATTCAGTCGTCATTACAGTATATACCAGGACATCTAGTTTGCTGAGTTTTAGCTGTGTTGCAACACTTCCATGAGATCTAAAAATGGCAGAACAAGTTTTTAATAAATTGTAAGACTCTGAACTAGAATTTGTGACATGAAAACTAAGAATAAAGATATTTTTAGAAGACCAAAGCCACTGCAACATAATAAATAGCAGCACATAGATAAAGAGATTGTTCATGTCATTTTTGAGGATCAGCAATTTTGACCAGAGACAGGATAAACTGGTTTAAGAATGACACTTCCTCTTTAGATTTTCCATTAAGATGGTGAGGTGATTAAAAAGCTTTAAATGCTTCAATGGGAGAGATAAAAGCAGCTCTGTAGCATGTTTTACAAACTCCTTAAAATAGCTGTAGGGAATTGGTGTGAATGGTGGCATAAACCTCTAAGCTGTCCCATGATTGCAGTATCACATCCATATCCCTATCTTGACGTCCAGCTAATATTAACAGTATACCATGATCATGATGAAGAGTGATTTTGCATACAGGTCAACTAAAGGGATCTCCTACATTTGCCAAATCTTGCAAGTTTCCAACAGGTGGATCTTGAGGTTTGAGTTAAGGAGGTCTGAGACTGTTTTCAAGCTCCTGGAACAAATTTCGGTATGCTTGAAATATTGCACTATGAAGAGATAACAGAAGAACTATGATGACTCAGAGACTTCTCTGATAGTTTTCTTTCTTTATTATTGAACTGAAGTTGTTCAGTTCTTGATATTTGTTGCTGTTGTGAACTTAGGGTTTAAAAAAACACACTGGGTGACAGTTGGGTCCTGTGTCCATAAAGTAGAGGAATTGCCTGTTATGAATCACATAAACTGTCCAGTGCTCTGCTCTAATCTATTTCCAAGAATTCAACGATTTATCACTGAAAGGGAAAATAGAACCTCATCTTTTGGAGGGGGTTAGTGCAGTTGTTTCTGCCTACAGCAGGAGTCTTACAATAGCCACAACACATCAAGGAAAGACACCTGGTGCGGGGGGGGGGGGGGGGGTGTTTAGCACCTTTAATGCACATCACAGTTGGCTGTAGGGATCACTCAAGGTGGTTTGCAGCATCCCTTTAGCCCTTGGCTTTCCCCAGTTTTTAGCCTTCTACTATACTGTACCTCTATTTACTCTTCCATTATTTTTTGCAACCTCATTTAAACTTTCATTTCACAGTACAACAGCATTTTTTCCTCTAGAGGATTCTGGCACTGAATGAGGTCCCAGGCCGCGGTGCTAGCTTGTTAGACCATATGGCCAAATTCATAAATCCCATCTATAAAGTGAAGAGCCGATGGCCAAGTATAGTTACTTGTTAATCTCTCTTTGAGTTACATAGAATACTTGATAAGGTGAGCTAGAAAGCAGTCCTCAGAGTATGCTGGTGTATGTAAAGGTAGAGATATTAAAGTTAGCTACAAAGATGGGAGTGGATTGGATTTACGAATTTGGACTTGGTAGCCCAAAGCAAGGGCCCTGTGAGGCCATTTTACACTGAATTGCAACTTGGGGAAGACCCAGCAATTTTACTATGAAGCAAAAGTTAGAAGATCTTAGACAATAAGGAAGGCAGGAAGTAGGAATGGAAGTAAAGTAAGGTTCAAGGATATAAAGGATATGCACAACCGGAGCTTCTGTCTTGAATAGTAAAAGTTGGTATGATTGGGATTTGGTTGTAGGGAAGTAAAACAACACGATTAATGTAGGAGTTATGAACAGAATCACCTAGCTTTAGCTATCTATCAGCTTGGATTAATTATATGCTTTTATTTTGTTAGAGAATTTTATTTAGAAGAAATCTTTACGGATACAAATACTTTCCACGGTAGGGTGACTGATCTTGTCCAGAAATCAAATGCATTTTTATCTGATTATACGTCTAAAATGTAGTACAGTACAAACTGCTAAATTTATTTAAAACAGAATTGATAATGCATGTTTATTTTAAACCTAATTGCTTCTTTATGCCTACCATAGGGTTAAAAAAAATCATAACAGGCTGTAATTCCTGTTGTTACCTATTTGAGGCAGGTATAATTACTGTACAGTACATGAATACATTGGCATATTTATATTTATCAGTTAAAATACAACAGATGAAAGATGTAATGGTCCTCTTTTTCAGGTACTTTGGGATTCTGTAGCAGGCGGTGATGACTGGTGTGTTCCTGGTCAGGCAGTAGTTTCCGGTCTCCAACAAGTAGTATCGTCATTAGTCGATCCTTCTGTCCCAGGGCTAGCAAGAAGAGGTAAGGGTTTTGAACTATGCCTACTGTAGTTCCATCTATACAAGGATGTACAGTATGACTAATAAGGGCTTTTTGAAATACACTACTTTTCTACACAGTTAATTCTATTGTTTCAGAAAGCTTTATTTTAGCAAAGGCTAGCCTTATTTATTATATATTGTATGATGACATTAGTTTTTGTTATACAGTATTAGGAATTAAATGCCAATATTCTCCTTTTGTGGTAGCTAAGAAATTCTTGTAAATCTTGGTTCAGAGCAATATTTCACACCTAACCTACCCTGTATCAAACCATAACCGAACTCCTCTAGAGGTAACTAGTGGTTTTAATGAACGTGTCACTAGTCTAGTAATTCATGGTATAAACCAGATCCGAGTTCCTCTCGCAGTCTCAAATTCTGCTTTTACTTTGCCCTTCTACAATGATAACCTTGATCTCCCACACTTTTAACCAAGCTTTTAGACACCTAGAATTTGCAAGGCTTAAAACTTAGATGGTAGCCTGGCTCCTTTAATCTCTCCTCTTGATGTAAAAGTAACGTACAGTACCTCCAAATCTGAATTTATCCCTTGTGTGCTGAGATATTGATTTAGATATTGTATTTTTTCTCTGGTGAAATAAGCACTCTTTATTTCTTGTCATTCCCATGTTTACCATGGTTTGGCTAATGTTAAACAAGTTCATGAATTACAAAGTGTAATAATGGAGTCAAGTCTGGAATTGAATTTAAATTTAAGACCATATTTAAGGAGTGGAAGGTTATTAGGATGCAGACTGCCTACTCGTACTTCTGCGTCGCTCTCTAGTTGTCTTATAGGACCACCAAGATTGCAATATTACCTGCAAGGGTTTGGCAGCAGAAGGGTCTGAAGTGAGAGGCTTTCAAATCAGTACTGTACTGTTCAGTGAACTTTCGGAACCTTTACTGAAAGAAACACTATTAACATTAGATTCGACTTGGGGAGCTAGGTTTGGTTTGGCAGTGGAGTAGGACTAGAAATACTGCTTTTCTTCTGAACTTAACAAAGGAAATTAATGTGTCAGTTCATGAAGCTCATCACTACTGAAAGTTGGCGGACTACATGAAGTGTGTAAAGGTGGCGGAACATTATTGTCATCCTCGATTTAAATAACTAGCCTAGTCTTCCGTGGCTTTTCCCTTGAACTATCATAGTTTGCTTTTGTGCTTTTAACTGCTAATTTGATCAACAACCATTGAAACATTTTTTCTATGAGAGGTACCTTGAGGGAAAAGCACTTCACAATGGTTATTTAAATCACAGTACGTATTGTCCCCCGACATAATTCACAAGGGAAATATGGTTCATGGTCTCCCAGAAACCCGTGCACTCTCAATGCAGTAATTGCTAACAAAAACAGGGGAAAATATCGTAATATGAACAATCTGGTGTGTATAAATATAATAAATGAGTTTTTTTCTTTTTATACTAGGATGACACACTAGCGTGTCAACAGTTGCTTTTGGGGAGTGTTGACCTTCTGATAAATGGCTAAATCTGTAGGTAACAAAAATACTATATAGGCTTAACATGAACTTTTAGGTTCTTTTACAAACTGTAACTGTATTTCCTAAATTTTTTGCTTACTCTAATCCATAAATTACGATTATCATTCAGTTTTAGGTTTAACAACAAAATTCGTCTTCTAAAGAGTAACCCAAGAAAGAAATCATTTTAGCAATGTTGCTGGCAAGTAAATAAATTAGAGGCCACAGAAGGTCCTCAACTTATAAACTTAATTGGTTCCAAGAAACTGTTTGTAAGTCCAACTTTGTTAAATTTTGGTCTAGGGTAGGCCTAACCTGAATACCATGCCTATGATTTCCAGCTACAGTCAACAAATAGTCAGGTTTCATATGAAATAGATATCAGGTTATTACAAATGGTGTTTTCCTTACTCTATTCAATGATATATTGTTTTATTACAGTATTTGTTTATCTTATCTGTTATTTACTGTTGGATTTGTGTCTGTATCTCCGAATGTTTGTATGTCAAGGACCTTCTACTACAGAGCAGTTTTCCTCATCTTAACCCTTTTACCCCCAAAGGACGTACTGGTACGTTTTGCAAAACTCATCCCTATACCCCCATGGACGTACCGGTACATCCTTGCAAAAAACTGCTATTTACAAATTTTTTTTGCATATTTTTGATAATTTTTTTTAGAAACTTGAGGCATTTTCCAAGAGAATGAGACCAACCTGACCTCTCTATGATGAAAATTAAGGCTGTTAGAGCAATTTAAAAAAAATATATACTGCAAAATGTGCTTGAAAAAAAATAACCCCTGGGGGTTAAGGGTTGGAAAGTTCCAAATAGCCTGGGGGTAAAAGAGTTAATATTCTAAGCACAAACCTATTCTTCATTTACCTAGGTAATAATAATGTTTATAACTTTGGCCAGGTAATTTGTTGTTCAAAATATTTGTCAAGTGTTTAATTTTAGAGTCCATGTAAATTGAGATGTGTGTTTTATTCAAAATTAATAGATATTACCTGAAATTTTATTTGTTATGTTGGATTAATACAGTATTTGATATTAAATTTTTCAGTTTTGGAAGAGATTGTTCGGGCAATGACAGACAGTGAGGAGTATGATGGAAATTCTATGGTAACAGTAGGACATTTTCTTCATCATCTACATAGACCCCTCCAGCACACCGTCCCTTCAACTGCTCAAAGTCTCATAATTGCTGATGATCTCTTGTCGGCTAATCCTGCAAAGTAAGGATGATTGAAAAGTAAAATACACTACTTATATGAAAGACATTTGGACAAAATTGACATCATTTGAAATTATGCTAACAGAAGGCAATTTATTATTATTACTTTTCCTTCTTACTTATCACTTGATCCCATATCACTCACTCACTCACTAAATCCCGTCCGGAATTCTCCGGGTTGGGTCCTGCATATAGCATATGATCCCATATAGCTAGCTGTTTAATAACTTCAGTAACTTTATTCCTATTATATTTGAGCCTTTCACTTAAGAACCACATTTTTGCATTTTCAAAGTTTAGAAGATAGTAAATATGTACACTACTTTGAATAGTAAAAATGAGAATTAAAGCATTTTTGTCTTCTGCTGTACTGTATTTACGATGAAAATTTCTCGTCATGCTTTTTTGTGAACCAACTATTTGTATTTCAGGGTTGAATCTGCTTTACATCAAATCAAAGAACCGACAACTCTTCATATAAAGATAATTGGCCAGTTACTGGCAGGACCCTCTGAACTTCGTCATGTGACTACAAATTTCATAAATAGTCTTGCACATAACAATCAACTAATGCATATGGTAAGAAGATGCCATTTCAGTTTAATACCAGCTTATCTTAGAGAAATCTTGAATGTTATTAGCCCATAATATATCCCGTCAATCATAGTTATTAAGGAAAATATGCAAAATCTTTAATATTGCTTTGGTTATATACAAACCTCTATATTTTTCCATGGCATAAGAGCTATATCATTATTTATTATAATCATATGGCTGAAAAGTTGTTGAAAATAATCAAAATCATAGAGGAGGCCTACCATCAAGGGGAAGAGCTTCATGACTCATCTGTAAAACATTTTTCCTGCCTGCAAGATTTACACAACAATATGAAGGAGTAGGAGAGTAAACGTTCACAAATTAATAGTTTTTCATAGCAGACATAAAATTTTTTTAAAAGTAATTTGTATTTTTCCTTGCCATACATGCAATTCCTTTAATTAAGGAGATTGTTTCAGGACAAGCTGGAAGGGGTATTTGATTAGGGAAGTAGGATTAAAAGACTACAAATTACTTAAAAAATTCTTAATTTGTTCTTATGCATCATGCAAACCTTCGTCCATTAATGAGGGACACTTGCTGCTTAGTGCGTTGTTAGTCCCATGGAACCAAAGTTTGGATTGTTTAATTTTCTTCCCTAGAATTGATCACTGCTTGATGTATGGAGAAGTAAAGTGGGGACCACTGCCACCCCGTATCTACTTTTCCTATGGATGTAAGGCTGGTAGGACCTGGGATGTACATATATACATGCACCTGATCAAACTGCAGATCTTTCTCCTGAAGGAGACTTTAGTTGAAAACAAATACCATGCAATGCAAGATGATCAGTGGGTTGGTATTAGATCCACCATCCCCCCCCCCCCTCATTACAGGGGAACCTGTGCTAAAGTTGCTCCGACTGCAGAAATATCCCTTCTAGGACACCAATCGCTGTATACGACTCACTTAGCCTGGTAAATGGCTGCAAAGCACTTCAGTAGATACACAGACCTCTCTTGTGCAGTCCCACGCAAAAAACACTTCGCTTGGAGGAAATGCAGGATGTTCACCTGTGAAGAACCTAGGACTCCATGGCTTAGTGGTACCTCTGCAGGTGCGGCTGACAGTTGAGTGGGCCACAGGGATAGTTCTCCGGACCTTGACCAGAAGAGCATGCAGATCAGGATGCCACTTGGTAAGAGGCTATCTGGGAGCCACAATGGTCTTCCTGTGTCCTTGTGTAATCAACCCTTGATAACATGCTTGATCAGGTGGAGAGGTGAAGATGTCCAGGTGATCCCATGAGTGTTGGAAAGCATCTTCAAACTCCACATGGGACTGGAACGGGGGAGCAGAACACTAAGCTTCCTGTCCAGCTATAATAAAACAGGTCAATCGTCAGGGAATCCTATGGGGCAAGAAGCCTTTCTACTACCAGAGGATTTAGAGAGACCACTCTGCTCCTACAACCTGTAATTGGTGATGGAGTGTGTCTACTAATACATTCCTCTTGCCTGGAATGTACCTTACTGACACTCCTATGGTGTGAAACGGATGTGCATCTGCTTTGTCAGCTTGAAAAGAGGGTGCAAAACCTAGCCCCCTTGTTTGTTGACATAGGCCACTATGGAGATGATGTCATTTAATAACACTACCGAGTGCATCCTCATTCTTTGAAAGCTTGCAACTCTAGGAAGGCTGCCTGCATCTTGAGAATGATGTGTAGATGCATTTCTTCTTCAGTTTACAACCTGAGAACAGTTGCATGTCAGGAAGTGGAGAGTCAAGTGGGACTCCCCTAATGAGGTTGTCCTTATCAAATCACCAGGTCAGATAATCCCAAACCAATTGTCCCACTGGAACAGGATTGAATGGGGATCACTGACGACTGACCAGCAATCCTTCAGACACCATTGAAGGTATCTAAGGCTGTGGCATCCACTTGAGGAATGAGCTTCTCTAGCAAGGAAAGGTGACCGAGAAGACATTGCCAGCGCCAAGCTGATATGTTTGTGTTGGATAGGAATAGTCACACAACCTCTCTAAGACTGCTGATGCTATCGTCTGTAGTAAAGACTTGCTGCTTCCAAGTCTATCAGCATGTTTAAAGGTCGCTCATGAATGGCAAAGGCAAGGGACAGTGACATTGTCCTAGCAAGCAGGACAATGCCCTAGAGACTGACCATATATAATATGATCAGTGCCCCAGCCTCCTCTCCACCCAAGCTAGGACCAGGGAGGACCAGGCAGTGGCTGCTGATGACTCAGCAAATAGACCTATAGGCTCCCCCAAACCCCCCCAACCTTAGCTCACAAGGATGGTAAGGTTGCTGACACTAATAGCCCTAACGAGTCTGAGCGGGACTCAAACCCACCCCCCCCCCCCTGGCAAACACCAGGCAGAGACGTTACCAATCAGGCCACAACAACCCCTAGGTATATCAACCTCTGATTGGGTATGAGATTTGATTTCTCCCATTGTACCATACCAAAATCCCTAGATTGTGGAAAAATGTGAGAATTCAATCTCAACCCTGAAGCAACTGCCTCTCTAAGAAAACCAGGATCAACCAATCGTTGAGATACATTAGCAGACTTATTCCTCTCATGAGTGGGCCCATGCGGCTACCAGTGAACACTCAATTGAAAACCTGGGGAGCTGTACACAGTCCGAACGACAGTGTTTTGAATTGGTACACGTCCTTCAGTACCGAAAGCGTGAAGGCTCCCAGTACACAGAGTGTACTGTTTCCATCCTGAACTATGTTCAACGAACAAACTTCTTCAGAGGCGAGAGATCAACAATTGGTTTCTAGGCCCCAGTCACCTTCTCTATTAGGAAGACCCGACTGTAGAAACCCAAAAACTCTTCTCTAACATCCTTTCCACCTCTGCCCGCAAGGCCAGGGCTTTCATGGATGCTTAATGTTTCATTCGGTACTTGATCAGAACTAGAGATAAGTTGGGGCCAGCAGTCTTGGAAGGGTAGCAAGTAACTGTCACGAACGACACTCGCTACCCAAGACTCAGCCCTGTGTCTCTGCCAAGTCCCCCCAATGGCAGGACAAGCATTCCCCTACTCACAGCAGTGGGGAACCGAGAATGTCAGCATCATTATTTCCCTCTTTCCACTGCCACCCCTACCTAAAAGGTGCAGGGGTTGGGTGCTTGAAAAGGCTGTGCAGGCACAGGCTCTTTACGGGATGAGGTCGAGGGAGCTGCGGCCCGAGGTTTCAGGGCAAGTGCATGACTTGGCTGCACCCGAAGGTTTGGCTGCTGTCCATCTTGCAAGATACAGGGCGATGGATCAGGGAGTCCTCCATGAATCCACCGGCATCTGCACATGACTGTGGTTGATAGACGTTGAACAAAACAAGTGAAAAACCATTGTTTCACCTCTTCAAAACCAAGTTAGCCCACAGATTTACTGCCTGGTGGGCAAGGAAGGGACTACCTTGCTGCCCGACAGCAATAGGCTCTTTTACTTCTGTAAAACTGGGGTTGACAACCTTGTCGACTTTGGGGAGTACATGACCGCTCCTGACTACCGATCAAGCCAGGAAACAGAACGAAGACTTCCTTAGGTTAAACTCATCATCAGCAGTCTGCATAGTCACAGGTGAAGAGGCTTCAGTCTCCGAAGGGGAGCAGCGAACACTTGGGGTTTCCCACACACCAGTAAGAGCTTGTTTCCCTTCAGGGTGTATACCTGCCACTGCACCGGAGTCCACGACTTACACTTGTAACACAGGGATGCCTGGTAAGGCGTGTACCTACAAGAAGCACAGAGAGAGTGTGGATCAACAGCCAGTCTCGCCATGAACCCGTTTCAGCGTCCACCCTTCCCCCAACAATCACAGAATTCTTGCTTCCAATCCATTATGAAAGATCATTCATTTCCTGAAAAAATACTTTAAAAATTTGGGCTTGACAACTGTAAAGTGGGCAGGACTCCTTGGTCACTACATGATTCATTATTTGCACAATGATGTATTGAATAAAGCAAATGTACAGCAACAAGTTAAGGTGTAAAATCTATTTTGACCTAGAAATAAAATCTCAATTATACACGACAGTGTGAGGACTAGTCTCTACTCAGTTGAATAACTACCCAGGAACACTACGTGTTCTTGAAAATCAATGATAGAGGTTTTTGTCACTTTTTCTTTATTCCAAAGCATAGAAGGTAGGTACCCTTTTAACAACAGGAATATCTTGAATTTTACACATTCCCCACTTTTACCATGATCTAGCTGGTGTGTAACAAAGTTCAGGCTTCCTATGAATCACAATGCCCTGTTCAAGACACGGGAAATGATCCGCAAAATGGGACCATCCGCTGTTAAGTGCCTGAGAAGGTCATCATCTATAATAGTCAAGAAGGCTTCAGAAATAAAGCAGAAACCCTTTGTTTCTGAGGATTAAGTGCATACTCTCCATTTGGTCAGAGATAGCATGGATGAGTTTGGATGAATTACCTTTGAGAGAGGTTGATTTTGCATATGGACTGTTTAGCAACCTTCTTGGATACTCCAACAGGTGTGCCACAGATCTGTGAACTATTCCTTCTGGGATCATTAAGAATCTGTTAACACCATCCTGTTGTTTGCAGAAATTCTGAGCTTGTTTAACACCTGAACCAGGGCAAACTGTGGGAATGATATGTAATCACAACATAATTCAAATCACAGTTTTGCCTCTGCCAGCATACATGCAGATAATGAAGTTCCAGAAACAAAACTATTGGGTGAAAACTATTAAACTAAACTTACTGGATAAACAAAACAATATTCTTAACATCAAGTATAGTTAAGACAGGAACCTATGTAATGAGCACTTTATCACCTTTTTTCATGGAAAATAATGAAACTATATAAGGAATAAAAGAATATTAGTATTTGCAGTTGACTTAAGTCATTTTTCAAGGTTTTGAGGGTATTTAAGTCTGTCATTCATAAGATTTTTGAAAAAACGGAATTTTAACTGAAGGTTTACCCCTTTTCTTTCAGGTTGTAGAGTTATGCTTACTTCTACTAGAGTCGACTCGAACTAGTGATCGTGAAGCAGCAACTGTACTTCTTGGAGTACTGGCACCCATTGTTCCTCCTGCAAGCACTGAGACAAAAGGAGACTCTCAGAAACTTTTAGGTCATAAAAGTTCCAGTAAATCTAAAAAACATTCCCACACTCACAATGGAAGTGCTCCAGACTGGCCACAGCCTATTGAGGTTCTGTCTTTCCTGCAGCAAAACGATTCCAGTGGAGAAGTTAGAGAAGCTGCAAGGTCTGCACTTTTGAGTTTAGGGACAGAAGGGCAGACAGCTTTGCACCAAGTTCAGCTTTCATCTCATGGATTTCAGGGAGTAGAAGTCAAAGAGAAAACAAAATTATAAAAGTACTTTTTACCATGATTTTGGGGTGACGAGTGGAGGCATTGTTTCGGGATGATGCAAAAATTTTGCATTTTATTGTTCATACAGAAAGACCGAATTTTTGTTAATAATGAATTATTCAAGATGAACTGTGCAATTTATTTTCTATTTTTCTTTTAGTAATATTTTATTTCATCTCAATATATCATGTGTGACATGGTACGGAAGGCAGTGCTAAACACAGACTGAAATGTATTACTACTGTAAAAGCCTTTAGAAGGCTTGTGAAAAACACCTGCTGTAATTTATAATCTTGGCATTATTGCACTTTACTCATACCTCTGCTATTGTGGGTTAGTTATGGCATAACTGTGGCTGTAATTGTAATTAAATATGCACATTGTTGCATTATTTAAAGATTTATCCATATAAGCTGTTTGATAACTTATGCTACCATTGATAAAGATGATTCAAAATTTTCACTTTGATTAGCCCCCCAGTAAAGTCATGCACCCTTTAAAGGGTAAATTTTAACCTTGACTAAATGTTTTAAGGAAATTTAGTGAAAGAAAAGCTTATTTGAATAGCATCTTTTTTAGGTTTTATGTATGAATGAATGTCATGAGGATTTTCTGAAGTTCACAATACAGTATTATGTATCCTTCATGGGTCTCAGAATGTTTAGTAATTGTTCTCCCAAATCCTTGTATGGTACAATAGTTGTTTAAATCTTCTGGAAAAATGTTTGGTACGTATTTACAGGGATCTTACTTCTGTTGATGGGAAACCTTAATGTATAAAAAAACTTATAATAGATGGAAACCTTTTGGTATATAGGAAATCTTAGTTTATTGATGGGAAATAGTAGTGTTTATCACTTCTCTTGTTGGGGAATTATTTGATATTTGCAAGAATCTTATATTTGTTGATGGCATACTGGTATTTATAGGAACTTTACTTCTGTTGCTCAAAAACTCCTGATATTTACACAGTTCTTTCTTCAGTTCCTGCATAAAAGATTCTTATCTTGAATATAGTGTCATGTATTAGTTATCTATGGTAGCCAAGCATAAATGGTTGCAAAATTGTTTGCATAAAAATTTCATTAGATGATTATTGTGATTCACTTTTAGTTGTGCCTAGAGGTTTATGTAGAAAATGACAACACAGTCTCTATAGTAGCCATTTTAACCCAGGCTAAAAAGTAAAGGTGTCTAATATCTTCTTCATTGCTGAAACTAATACCATGATAGTCGAGGACGAGTTCGTGTACATGGTGCAATGCGCTGCTGCCTAGCAAAAAAAACTCTGTGCTCAATATTTCCTCCCTGTCCCCTTTCCACTGGGTCATGCACCTCATCCCAGAACCGTAATTTTATTGGTGTCATCGCGAAAAGTATACTCTGCCATTTTTGTATAGTGCATATGTAAATCTTTTCTTGTACAATAATCAGTCTCTTGTTCTTATGTTTATTAGTTTCAGACTTGTCTAGTCCTATTAATTGTAAGATTTCATATATTCTAATAATTCCTGCCATAAAATTAAAAGGGAATTATGTGCTACAGTTATAAGCTTTTCATACATTCATACATGAAATATTTGGAGATAATGGAATTAACCATTCAAATTCTTGATTTTTGAAAGTTAACGTTATTGTTCTATGTTATACTGTATATGTTTATGTATGTTTAATGGTAAAACAAAAAAGCCATGTTATCTCTGTACATATTGTATGTTGATATGTTTACCCTGTATATTGCTTCTCTTCATATATGTGGATATATTGTACACAGTAAATTCAGAAGTTAAGAAAACTCAACAAAGCTTGTTTTTAAATCCTTCCTATACCAACTCCTCTTTTGTACTAATGGAAATATAAAGAATATTATAAAGGAAAAATAGGATTCATAGAATAATAATTTTGAAAGGTATGTATCTTGGGTATCATTGATCAATTATAAACAAAACATTGCAGTAACTAAAATGGGTTAAGAGGTTTGAACTTTAGTCCAGTATTGCCATCATCCAACTCTTGCTCAAGTATTTGTCATTTTTCTAATCAAATCAATATGTAGCTGAACTCAAGATACCACCGTATCCAGTGAAATTTACTTTTTTTATTTTTTTTTTTTTGGAGGGGGAGCTTAACTAAAAATGCCCTCTGATGCTGAAAGCTGAGAACAATCTTGTGACTAGAGTTAGATTCTGGCAACAAAAAGGAACTTACAAATTTCCTCAAACATGATTTATTTTTATTTATGTGAAGGTCATATTGCTGCTTCTCCAGAAGCTAGTTTTATCGACGTTTACCCCTAAGATTTAATCAAATTCCCTATTTTCTTTTCTTTCAATAGACATACAGTACCTCCAGTAAATAAAGGACACACATTAGTGGTTAATAGCAAGAAGTGAACTGCCAGGGGTTCAGTTTTTCCATTGTTTCAGCAATCATAAGACTTATCCCCTCCCAGTTTTATTGTGATTTTAAGTTATCTTCCTCTGTATTTGTTAGCATCACTACAAGGTGATAGTCATCATCATCAGCCGTAGCTAGTCCACTGCAGGACAAAAGCTCCGGACATGACCTTCCACTCCCATCTGTTTATGATCTTTCAATGCTAGTCTGTCCCAAAATTTCTTAGCTCGTCAATCCATCAGTTTCGCTTCCTTCCCTTGCTTCATTTGCCATCTCTAGGGACCCATTCTGTTATTCTTAATGTCCATCTATTATCTATCATTATATGTCCTGCTCATGTCCATTTCTTTCTCTTACATGTTAGAATATCCTCTTGACTAAGAGTATCACATCCTATTCATAAGGTGTCGCCCTCCACTAACTTAGACTCCGACGATCTCATCATTGTATCTGATGAGGTCTCAAAATGATCTTTTAGAGAAGGAGGTATTGCACATGCTGGAGAAGGATGCGATAGTTAGTCTTAAGACAGGTCTGTGTTTCTTCAGCAACCTCTTCCAAGTGGACAAATTAATATAAGGTTACAGACCTGTCATAGATCTTTCCCACTTGAACCAATGTGTGTGTTCAAGTTGGAGACCTCCAGTACAGCACAGAAAGAACGACTTTCTGCTGACCGTATACCTTCAAGATGCATACTTTCAGTTCCGTCCGACATCAGAGAAGTACAGTACCTACTGTTTTTTATGATTTTTTTTTTTTTCAATATTAAACTTACCCGATAATCATGTAGCTGTCAACTCCGTTGCCCGACAGAATTCTATGGAGGGATACGCCAGCTATCACAATACTAGAAGGGGGTGTACTTACCAGCGCCACCTGTGGCCAGGTACTCAAGTACTTCTTGTTGACACCTCCTCAATTATTCCTCTGTCGTGCTTCCGGCAAGACGTTCTGGGATACGCTTATGATCTTCGAGTTTGTTCACGGCTAATTGGTGAAGTATTCTCTCAGATTTCGGCTGTCGCTTTACTGGAAACCTTCTTATATTAGCTAGATAGCTTTTATATAGTCCTGATTAACGGTTAACGATCTTTTGCTTGATTTTGGAAACCCCTTTGGCTAACTCTTTGGATTCAAGATGTCTGACATTTCGCAAGCCCCCTCCCATAGACGATGTAGGTCTTGCAATAGGCGTATTCCGAAGGCCTCGGTAGATCCTCACACCGCTTGTTCTGACTGTAGGGACAGGCCCTGTCAGTTAGAAAATCGATGTGAGGAATGCGCCGGACTTTCGGAACTGGAATTTGTCCGTCTTTTAAAATATTCATCTAAGTTAGAGAGAGGTAGAGTTAGGAGGAGTTCTTCTCACTCTTCACTGTTTTCCTCACCTCATGATCCCCTACCTTTTCCTACCCCTGTAGTGGCTACCCCCGAACCTACTGTTTGCCCTCCGCCTGATATGTCTGTTGTTTTGCGTGCTATTCAGGCCTTAGGCGATAAAGTAGAGTCAGTGGTAAGTGACCATAAGTCTCTGATGGCCGAAGTCAAGGAACTTAAGGTCAAGAGTGCAGTGGGTGGAATTAGTGCCAGTGCTGTGACGAGTGCTAGTGTCAGTGCAGTGCCAAGTGCTAGTGTCAGTGCCAGTGTGGTGCGTGAGGATACTTTTGTGCGAGCCAGTCGTCCTCCCAGTCCGGGACCTCTTGCAAGCTCCCAAGCCCAGGGGAGAAGCAATGTCGAAGGGCATAAGGGTTCGGCAGGCCTTGTTAGGCGCACAGAAGTATCCTCGGTGGTTGCGGGCGTGTCTTCCAAAGACCGTCACTCCCACCTGCAGACGATTGAGCCCGTCTTTTTCTCGTCCGCTGATCATCTGTCAGGGAAGAAACGTTGGTCTCAGGTCTCGAGACCACTTAAACGCAGAGTCCAGTCCGCGAGTGCTCAGCCAGGTTGCAGTCATTGGCTCAGCTCTGACTCGCCGCAGTCATCTGTCGACTGCACTCCGCCCAAGAGGAGTAAGGTTCTGCCACAACAGAGCTCGACTGTTAAGGCTTTACCTCAGCCTACTGTAGTTTCTGCCGACCCTAAGTGGACTCTACTACAGTCCATGCAAGCTCAGCTTTCGGACTTGATGCGTGAGTGTCGGGCTGAGAGTGTTGCGCCTCCGCCTCCGCCTACACTCCCTCCGCCTGCGCTCGCTCCGCCTGCGCTTGCTCCGCCTGATCGCAGTACCACCTGCCAGGCGTACGATGTTGAGCCACGGTCTGAGTTTGCTGTTCCCAGTGGTGTTCAGCCTCCGCCTTCTTTAAGGCAACCTTTGCTATGGGATCAGGAGGATTATACCTCTCTTCCTCCGCCTCCCCTTGCTGCTCCACCAGTGGTGCAACTCTCGGCTGAGGTACAACAACCTCTCCCGTCCATGAGTCAGTCTCCTCAGCTCTCGCTGCAGCGAGCTCAACCATCCACAAGGCAAGCTCCACTACACCTTGGCCTTGCGCCTCAGGAGCCTCAGCTTGCGAGACATTTACCTTGTTCTGCGCAGCCTCAACCTCATCACGCTCCGCTCACACCACAGGAACAGGAACTTGCTACTCCGCTTCCACCAACCGCTCAGCAAGCGCAACCCTTGGGTTCAACCACTCATGCTAGGAGTCAGCCTCCTCCACCCATGCGCCTTCCTTCTGCTTCGTCTGTTATTCAGCCTTTGCAGTCTGAGCCTCAGGTTCTCCCTCAACAGTTACTTGAAGAGGAAACCACTATTATTGTTCCTACTCGTTCTGACTCTGCTGTTCAGCATTCTTGTCCGATATCTTCGCTACACTCTGGTGATGAGGCGTCTGATGATGAGGAGGCACACCTGGATCCCTCGTCAGACGTGGATGAATCCAAGCCTTCTCCACAGTCTATTGACTTTCGTAAGGTCTTGGCTCTGCTTAGGGAGGTTTACCCAGACCACTTTGTCTCTGCTATTCCCCGCTCTCCGCCATCTGAGTTTTCGCTGGGCATACAACAAGCTAAGTCCTCCTATACTAAGCTAGTCCTAGCAAGGTCCTCTAAGAGAGCATTAAGGATCTTAGGGGAGTGGCTGCAGACTAAGCAACACCTTGGCAAAACTTCTTTCATGTTCCCGCCGACTAAGCTCACTTCGAAAGCGAGCGTTTGGTATGCCACAGGAGAAGCACCAGGCTTGGGAGTACCTGCCTCTGCCCAGGCTGACTTCTCAAGTCTGGTAGACTCGCCTCGGAGAACTGCAATGAGGCGCTCTAAGGTTTGCTGGACCTTCTCAGACCTTGATCACTTACTGAAAGGACTGTTTAGAGCATTTGAGATGTTCAACTTTCTTGACTGGTGCCTGGGGGCCCTCAGCAAGAAGACCTCTCCTGCGGACAAGGATTCTGCCATGCTATTAATGTCCTGCATGGATAAGGCCATTAGGGATGGATCTGGTGAGCTTGCGTCGATGTTTGTATCAGGGGTTTTGAAGAAAAGGGAACAGCTGTGTACCTTCCTTTCCTCCAGCATTACACCTTGCCAAAGGTCACAACTCCTTTTTGCTCCGCTCTCGAAGTTCCTCTTCCCCGAAGAGCTGGTTAAGGACTTGTCTGCTGCCCTGATACAAAAGGACACACACGATCTTGTAGCCTCATCGGCTCGTAAGTCTAAGGTTGCTACCTCAGTCCCCAAGACTTATCGCTCCCCAGTGGCTGATACCCCTGCTACGAGGTTCATACCGCCCTTTCGTGGTAGAGCCCCCAGCCGAGGAAGCTCCCGTCCAGACTCTTACAGGAGCAAGTCCAGGAAAGGCTCCAGGACATCTAAAGGTAAAAACTGACTCTCCGCATCTCCAGACAGCAGTAGGAGCCAGACTCAAGATCTTCTGGCGAGCCTGGGAGAAGAGAGGTGCAGACGCCCAGTCTGTCAGTTGGCTGAGGAACGGTTACAGGATTCCATTCTGCCTCAAACCACCTCTGACCACATCGCCCATCAACCTCTCTCCCAACTACAAAGAAGAGGACAAGAGGCTAGCATTGCACCAGGAGGTGTCGCTACTTGTGCAGAAGAAGGCAGTGGTTATAGTCCGGGACCATCAATCCCCGGGCTTCTACAACCGTCTCTTTCTTGTGGCCAAGAAGACAGGAGGTTGGAGACCGGTGCTGGACGTCAGCGCGCTCAACGCGTATGTCACCAAGCAGACGTTCACGATGGAGACGACGAAGTCGGTCTTAGCAGCGGTCAGGCAGGAGGACTGGATGGTCTCGTTGGACTTGAAAGATGCCTACTTTCACGTTCCTATTCATCCAGACTCCCAACCTTTCCTGAGATTCGTTTTCGGAAAGGTTGTCTACCAATTCCAAGCCCTGTGTTTTGGCCTAAGCACAGCTCCTATGGTCTTTACTCATCTGTTGAGGAATATAGCAAAATTCCTACACTTATCGGACATCAGAGCCTCCCTCTACTTAGACGACTGGCTGTTGAGAGCCTCCACGAGTCGTCGCTGTCTGGAGAATCTCAATTGGACTTTAGACTTAATCAGAGAACTGGGTCTATTAGTCAACATAGAAAAGTCTCAACTCATTCCCTCCCAATCCATTGTGTACCTGGGAATGGAGATTCGGAGTCAGGATTTTCGGGCTTTTCCATCGGCCCCCAGGATAAGCCAAGCCCTAGAGTGCATCATGAGCATGCTGAAGAGGAGCAGTTGCTCGGTGAGACAGTGGATGAGTCTCACAGGGACCCTTTCATCACTGGCCCTGTTCGTCGAGCTAGGGAGACTCCACCTCCGCCCTCTTCAATTCCATCTTGCAGCTCATTGGGACAAGGGTTCGACTCTCGAAGCAGTCTCTATCCCAATCACCCAAGAGATGAAGACCACTCTCCTGTGGTGGAAGCACAACCTCCTTCTCAGGGAGGGTCTATCGTTGGCTATTCAGACCCCCAATCTTCATCTCTTCTCAGATGCATCGGACTCGGGCTGGGGTGCGACCTTGAACGGACGGGAATGCTCGGGAACGTGGAACGAAGAACAGGGATTACTCCACATCAACTGCAAGGAGCTACTAGCAGTTCATTTAGCCCTGTTGAACTTCAAGTCCCTCCTGCTAGGCAAAGTGGTGGAGGTGAACTCAGACAATACCACAGCCTTGGCTTACATCTCCAAGCAAGGAGGGACCCATTCGAGGAGCCTATACGAGATCGCAAGGGACCTCCTCATTTGGTCAAGAGGTCTAAACCTCACTCTGGTCACGAGGTTCATTCAGGGCGATATGAACGTCTCAGCAGATCGCCTAAGCAGAAGGAATCAGGTCATTCCCACGGAATGGACCCTCCACAAGAGTGTGTGCAACAGACTTTGGACCTTGTGGGGTCAACCTACCATAGATCTGTTTGCCACCTCCATAACCAAGAGACTTCCGCTGTACTGTTCCCCTGTTCCAGACCCTGCAGCAGTTCATGTGGATGCTTTTCTACTGAACTGGTCCCATCTCGACCTGTACGCATTCCCACCGTTCAAGATAATAAACAAAGTTCTGCAGAAATTCATCTCGCACGAAGGGACACGGCTGACGCTGGTTGCTCCCCTTTGGCCTGCAAGAGAATGGTTCACAGAGGTACTTCAATGGCTAGTCGACATCCCCAGGACTCTACCTCTAAGAGTGGACCTTCTACGTCAACCTCACGTAGACAGGTTGCACCCAAACCTCCACGCTCTTCGGCTGACTGCCTTCAGACTGTCGAAAGATTCGCTAGAGCTAGAGGCTTTTCGAAGGAGGCAGCCAGTGCGATTGCCAGAGCGAGAAGGGTTTCCACTCGTAGAGTCTACCAGTCTAAGTGGGAGGTCTTCCGAAGCTGGTGTAGAGCCAATTCTATATCCTCTACCAATACCTCTGTGACCCAAATAGCTGACTTCCTTCTACATCTTAGGAATGAGAGATCCCTTTCAGCCCCTACGATTAAAGGGTATAGGAGTATGTTGGCTTCAGTTCTCCGCCACAGAGGTTTGGACCTTTCTTCCAACAAGGACCTTCAAGACATTCTTAAGTCTTTTGAGACGTCTAAAGAGCGTCGTCTATCCACTCCAGGCTGGAACCTAGACGTAGTCTTAAGGTTCCTTATGTCACCTAGGTTCGAACCTCTCCAGTCAGCTTCCTTCAAGGACCTTACCCTCAAGACTCTTTTTCTCGTCTGCCTTGCAACAGCTAAGAGAGTCAGTGAGGTTCATGCCTTCAGCAAGAACATTGGTTTCACGACCGAATCTGCAACATGTTCTTTTCAGCTCGGATTCCTAGCAAAGAACGAACTTCCTTCACGTCCTTGGCCTAGATCGTTTGAAATACCTAGCCTCTCCAACATGGTAGGTAACGAACTAGAGAGAGTTCTTTGCCCTGTCAGAGCTCTCAAATTTTATCTTAAGAGGTCTAAACCTCTTCGAGGACAGTCAGAAGCCTTATGGTGTGCCATCAAGAAACCTTCGAGGCCCATGTCCAAGAATGGGGTTTCATATTATATAAGGCTTCTGATTAGAGAAGCCCACTCTCTCTTAAAGGAGGAAGACCTTGCATTGCTGAAGGTAAGGACCCACGAAGTAAGAGCCGTAGCTACTTCGATGGCCTTTAATAAAAACCGTTCTCTGCAGAGCATAATGGATGCAACCTATTGGAGGAGCAAGTCAGTGTTTGCATCATTTTATCTTAAAGATGTCCAGTCTCTTTACGAGAACTGCTACACCCTGGGACCATTCGTAGCAGCGAGTGCAGTAGTAGGTGAGGGCTCAGCCACTACATTCCCTTAATCCCATAACCTTTTTTAACCTTTCTCTTGAATGCTTTTATTGTTGTTTTTATGGTTGTTACGGTAGGCTAAGAAGCCTTCCGCATCCTTTTGATTTGGCGGGTGGTCTATTCATTCTTGAGAAGCGCCTGGGTTAGAGGTTTTGTAGAGGTCCTTTAGTAGGGGTTGCAACCCCATATACTTTGGCACCTTTGGGTTGATTCAGCCTCCAAGAGGAACGCTGCGCTCAGTAAGGAAGACGAACTTAAAAAAGAGGCAGAGTAACGGTTCAATTCGACTTCCTTACCAGGTACTTATTATTTCATTGTTATTTGAGATAACTGTTATATGAAATATGGGATACTTAGCTATCCTTTAATCTTGTACACTGGTTTTCACCCACCCCCCTGGGTGTGAATCAGCTACATGATTATCGGGTAAGTTTAATATTGAAAAATGTTATTTTTATTAGTAAAATAAATTTTTGAATATACTTACCCGATAATCATGATTTAATCGACCCTCCCTTCCTCCCCATAGAGAACCAGTGGACCGAGGAATAATTGAGGAGGTGTCAACAAGAAGTACTTGAGTACCTGGCCACAGGTGGCGCTGGTAAGTACACCCCCTTCTAGTATTGTGATAGCTGGCGTATCCCTCCATAGAATTCTGTCGGGCAACGGAGTTGACAGCTACATGATTATCGGGTAAGTATATTCAAAAATTTATTTTACTAATAAAAATAACATTTTTTATGATTTTTTTTTTTCAGAGAAAGAACTTTCCAGTTCAAAATGTTGTGCTTCAGCTTGTCGACATCCCCACAGGTATTCACACAGTTGTAACTCGACAGTCTCCTCATGGGAATAAGGCTCCTGCACTATCTGGAAGACTGGCTTCTCTTGGCAGAGTCAAGATCTTGGCTTATCTGCTACAGAGAGCTTCTCAAATTTTCCGCAATCTAAGGATCTGTCTAAATTACAAGAAGTCAAGACTCAACCTTCAGTGACACCTGCGGTTCTTGGCCAGGAACGTACGTAGACTTGGTCCAAGCCAGAGTATTTACATCTATAAACAGTCCAGCAATCGAGACAGATCAGATCGCTACACCTTTTCTCCAGTGTTCCCTCCAGCCCATCTCTGGCAGAAGCTCCTCTGCCACCTCACCTCCTTAGAGAAACTGGTACATTTTGAAAGGATGTATCTGCATAGTACAATGGGCAATAAAGAGCCCCATCTTGTGGTGGTTGAAGAAGGAGAACCTGCTTGCCAGGTTGCCTCTGCAGGTCCCAACTTCAGACCTACTTTTTTCAGATGTTTCTTGCCAAGGATGGGGACCCCATCTAAGGAAGAAACAAGTCTCAGGAATATGGTCACAGGAAGAAGTCATTCCACATAAACTACCTGGAACTGAAGGCAGCATACCTTGCATAACTCCACTTTAAAGAGACCATCAACGGATACTCTGTAGTTTTGCTGAACGACAACATGACCGTAGTGACATATGCCAACAAGCAGGGGGCCTCTGTATCCCACCTCCTCTGCCACTTGGCAGTAGAAATGCAACACGGGACACAAGTGAATGCCGTTCATCTCTCAGCCTGATTCATCCCCGGGAAAAAGAATGTAATAATAATTGGTTCAGAATAGTCTGAATCCTTTAGTGGCGAAGAGACTCCTGACTTTGTGAGGTTCCCCGATCACAGACATGTTTGCCACCCATTTGAACAACAAATTACTAGTGTATTTTTCTCCCATCTCAAACCCAGCAGCAGTAATGGAAGATACTTTTAACACCCCTGAGATGCGATGGATGTCTATACTTTTCCCGCGTTCTGTTTGATCTGTTAGGTTCTAAACAAAAATCAGGATTTCACAAAAGAGCCATGCCAAGGTAGCTGCAAGTGGAGTGGACCTGGGCCTTCTAGATCTTCTCATAGAAGTTCAAAGAGAATTTCCAGATTAGCCAAATCTTCTACATCAACCTCACGGTAAAAAGTTTCGTGTAGCAGCTCAAGGAATAGGGAATCCTTTCGACTTCAAAACAGAAAAAAGAACCCCTGATACTTCGCTTCTTGTCATGAACCAGTGTCTCTACTGTACTAGAGGCATGTGTCTATTGAAAGAAAAGAAAATACGACATTCTTAATTTTAGGTGTAAACATCGATAAGCAGAGTTCCTGGAGAAGAAGCAATATGAATATCAGGTAAGTAGGTTATAGAAATAACAAATTTTCATTATCAAAATTAAATTTTTTACTGTCCAGATGCCATCATCTACTTTTACTTATGAGGATTTAAAAAATGCATGAGGCTCTATATGTTTTTCTTACCGAAGAATAATAAGACTGTAGGATTTTCTTTTCATAAGTTCACAGTACTGTACTTATTAAGACTTTTAAAACATTTCCTAGTGATCTTTCACTGATGTGAGTTTATACAATTTCTTATGATATAGTCCAAGGGAAACAATTTACCAACTTTGATATCAGACAAGGTATTATAGGGTAAATAGCAACACTGCATAGGGTAAAAGCATATAGAGTTTCTTACCTTCCAACTCAAGTGTGAGGGTGTGTAAGTCGTAAACTAGCATTAGCAAGGCCTAATGGTTGAATGCAAAAACCCTTTTTTCTTCTTAAAACCAAATCACTCCTGAATATGGCTTTTCAAAAATCTGTAAAAGAATATCTCTCACTAACAAATACAGGGTTAAAGTTACAAAATGGCCCCAATGGACAAATTGAAATAAATAGTCAATGTATCCAAGTCAGAATTTACTAATGAAAAGAATTTAGTCCTGCCTCAACATAATTTAAAAGCTGAATTAAATGAACCAAAGGTGTTCAATCAATAGTAGGTGGCAATACACGAAATGAACCCACTGGACAAAATGTACGCAATGAAGAAAGTTTACTCAATACACGTATAATAATTTGACAGTACGCACTTGGTCAACAAAGTTTACCTTATATATCGAAGGTATAAACTAGCCTATATATATTGTTTGAAATACAGCCAATGTACAAAAGAGACCAAATGTATGTAATTATTCCATGTAAGTTGACAAGTAACAATAATGGATTCCTAAGGGCCATATGAACCCAATGACCTACAGTATATACACTCGTGTGGACCATATAAATACATTACACCAAATGTATCCGATGCTCTTATGTAGGCCTACCCCAGTATATCCGATGCTCTTATGTAGGCCTACCCAAGTACAATTTGTAACTATTTAACAATGCATATCACATGCACAAAATGATTTCGGTATATAGTTTCTGATACATGATATACCATTGCATACTAAGTTCCGTAAAATATTACATTAAAAAAAAATATAGAATGTCAATGAAAACATACTTTGAACAGACCATCAACGGATAATAATAATTATAATAATAGAATATCAATATATCTTGAAAAACAGGATACCTTAATTAATGATGACTTTAAAGCGACAGGAAATTTGCTTTTAAGGTGGGTTAAAGTAACTTTTAAGACCTAAATTGTCAGCACACAGATAACACGATAGTATCATGTTCTGCTCATAAATGTCTAAAGTTCTTTTGAACTCGACAATAGTCAGCGCCCGATGATTCCAATCCATTAATATACATAACTTTGTTCAATTTCAGATTTGTTTGACTCTTTCTATTTGTGTAATAAGGTAAAGCCAGTAAATTAGCTAAATCCACTGAGATTTTACAGTAGGCCTTTAAGCTACAAATGGCACAGGTGAGGGACTTCTCTTATTGAAGGGATGAGAGAGATTTGTCTCTTAAAGAAATTACCATTTGTGCTTTGTTGAAAGATTTCTTGAAGGTCATATTTTTATTTGCTGTTGAAAACAATGTGTTACAAGATTAAATTAACCTCAGACCAGCATAGCTTATGCTCATATAAAGAATCTATGGGGCTAGTTGCATTTCTCTAATCTAGTAAAAATATAGATTGGAAAATTTGACACTTTGTACAAGTTAGTACACAAAATTCTCATTAAAACAATACGTTCATTTGTTGTTCTTAGCTCATATTTTATCATTTTAATTACTACCACTGAAGACTATATTGAAGCATAGGCATACATAAAATAAATGGAGACAAGAGTTCTTCAAAAGGCATTAGTGCCCTAGCAAAGACCTAGAAATATAAAAAACCTAAATGAAGGAAAAACATGCAAGATATCCTTTGCAATCTTCCCAGAAGTGAGGGTGCGGAGTTCCTTAGAAACACCTTGAATGAATTATGAACATTACTCTAAATAAGTAAGTTCCGGCGACATTTCACTGGATATGTGCGTGTGGGTGGGTTATGGGGGGGGGGGGGTTAAGTGGTACTGGTGTTTGAGTGAGTGACAGGTAAATTGGATATGAAATACATACATACATGCATACATGCACACATACACTCACAGTTGGTGCTGGTGTTTGAGTGAGTGACAGGTAAATTGGCTATGAAATACATACACACATACATACATACACTCACAAGTGGTGCTGGTGTTTGAGTGAGCGACAGGTAAATTGGCTATAAAATACATACATACATACATACATACAAGTGGTGCTGGTGTTTGCGTGAGTGACAGGTAAATTGGCTATGAAATACATACTTACATACATGCATACATATACTCACACATACATACATACATGCATACATATAAGGGCATGAGATTTATTTTATATAACCTTCCACGTGATAGTGGTCGTACATAAAGAGAGAGAGAGAGAGAGAGAGAGAGAGAGAGAGAGAGAGAGAGAGAGAGAGAGAGAGAGAGAGAGAGAGAGAGAGAGAGAGAGAGAGAGAGGGGACTTCGCTCTAGATTATTGCCCTAAATAGTTTCGGCAAGGTCTACGTAGAGAATTCTTACCAATAGGTTAGTGATTATAATATACAGATGGGTGTTAGTTATATATATGCATGAATATATAGGCTACATATATTTATGTATATGGGGAAGGCCATGTCTGCCTTATATATATATATATATATATATATATATATATATATATATATATATATATATATATATATATATATATATATATATATATATATATATATATATATATATATATATATATATATATATATATATATACTGTACATACATACATATCCAAACACACACACACACACACATATATATATATATATATATATATATATATATATATATATATATATATATATATATATATATATATATATATATATATATATTTTTGGGCTCAAGCCATGGCGTCCTGATGGAAGGTTCCTGTTTGGTAGCTTCCTTGGGTATAAGACTACTAAGATATTCCCAGAGAATTTAACCACAGGTTATCACAGAATTCTAACTTCTGGAGCGAGTATCTCAAAGGTTTCCTTTTAAGACATCGTAATACAACAGGGGACACGCATGTCTGGTCGTGCCACATAGCTATCTCCACCCCGAACAGAGTTAACGCTTCGGTGTGTAAGGGCTGAGAATAGCTGGGAGCCGTTCCACAGCTAATCTCACTCGTGGCTACTACTGATACTCGAGACGTAAACAAACGGACGCCATTGCTCTAATGACGTCACGCGCGTCTTTATCCTTTGTTTAGTAGCTGCCCTACTGAGACGGATTTTCCCTTGTGTGAACTTTATCGCTTTGCATCTTCGCTATGTCGTTACCTTCAGCCTCGCCTTCTTCTGGAAAGTTGAGTACAAGGTTCCAGTATTGTTTAATTAAGCTCTGGCCGTAAAGTAAATATTATTTCGCGAAATAATTGATGTTTTGTGGCAGAGCTGTGCCTCTACCGGACCCGCCATTTTATGGCGTCGTTGTTGTTTTGCATGTTCTATTTAGTTAGCCACAACAACGCTTCCGGCCTTATATACTAATCGAATACATTAGTTTATTTAGTCTTCATAGCTAGGAACTTTTATATCGTGTTTAGACGCTTTTTATCGGTCATCGATTGACCTCATACCAGTCGGCTACTATAGCCCCCAGGCCAGGAGCCTATATACAAGTGTTCATGCATGATTTATCAGTGATCCTAGACTAAGTTATGAAGATAGTGGCATTATTATTTTACAATACTTTTGACTAGTGATGCAAATGTTTTCGCCTTCAGGGACCATATAGGGGATAGGCTAGTCAGTGATTCTTACTAGCCTAACCTAACCTTAGGACCCCTATATGCTTCCTTCATCCCCTGCCTTGGCATTCCCTCTAATTAGCCTTGATCCCTTTTCTGAGTAAAGGGATTTATTGTCTAATAGAGTATTATATCGCCTCTCAGTCCTCCCTAAAGGAATGAACCCCCTTTAGGATTGCGTCTGAGAGTGAGGTTAGGCTAGCCTACCTCTATGGCTAGGATAGTCTACGACTTTCCTGCGATAGCGATACGTCTTCTTCCTTGCCTAGTTCAGGACTTTTAGCCCTGATCTAGGTCGGGTTAGGAAGGTTTCTCTGTTCCATGCTGAAACTGTACTCTTGCACCGTTTTAGCCGATCAGCCTAATCTTAGGTTAGGGAGTGTCCTCCCTTCCCTTTGTGGCTGCTCTGGTACAGAAACCCTTCCTGGGAAGACCCCTCTCTTCTCCCTCCCCACCTATCTCTTGTATAGCCTAGCCTATGCTTAGGTTAGTTTATACTCATCTGTCCCCTGTCCTACAACTCCTCCTTAGGGTGGAAGAGTAGGGCTACCCGAGCTTCCTTGTGCAGTCCGCTCTGGTACATATACCTTCATAGTGTCCTATAAGGTTAGTTACTAGTGTAGCTCTGCATAGGGGAGTCTCCCCCCCCCCCCCTCTTGGGTGTTCCCTAGTCCTCCCTTGGGCTACCTGCTCCCGGTCCCTAGTGACCCCTGCTTATGGATGATAGAGCCTGTCTCTATCATGGGTACACCCCCTCAGGGAGGGGGAGGGATGTCTGGAACCCTGAAGGTACTTCCTGCATCCTTCCCCCCCTCCCCCTGTCTCTCTATCTATCCGGGTGCCGGTCTCTTGCCGCCTCTTCTGCCGGCAATACCTGCCTCCCTCTTGGTGACTTCCCTACCCTTGCCGCCAGCCCCCCGTGTACCGAGGGACTGCCGGCTGCCGCCGGCTACTACCGGCAGCTCTCCTACTCCTATCTAATCGTCCGCTTGCCGGTCGATCTCCGGAGTGCCGGCATATACTGCCGGCAACCCGATACTACCTGTACCATCCTTACCCCAGTCACCAATCCGGCATCCTCCGGCTGCCGGAGCCGCCGCTCCCTGCCGGCGTGCCGCCGTTGTGCCGGCGGCCGCCATCCTGGTATCTAACTGACTTTGAAAATTGTCTGTTCTAGTGCCAGAATCTATGCTGGAGCGAGCTCCGGCGTGCCGGCGGCTTGCCGGATGCCCCGGAGGCGTCAAGAATACTTGCACCCCCTCTCTGTAGCTATCATAAGACTAAGATAGCCCTACCTTGCAAATAGATAAGCTGCTTTGCTTCTAAGATCAGTACCTAGTACTGCTCTATTAGTGATCATGCTGTCTCTTTGCATTCTTCTATTTCCAGCATGCTATGTGCATCTTAGCACGGCTGGTTGCCAGAAGCAGTTTCCCTTAATGAGACCTTCTGGCTCTTATCTGGGAACCGAATGAATTCGATCCCAACCTTGTCCTTGGCTTTCCATGGAGTTCCAATATAATGGGAATCCTAGGAAACTATATCCAATGATCTCGGTCATTTGGATTATCCCAGGACCAAGCCTATGGTAACCAGCCGGGCGAGATGCATGGAGCGTGTTCTCCTTTACTGTTTCATTCTCTATGCATCACACCTTCTTTAAGTTAAAATTAATGATTAATATTAACTTAATTTAAGAGCCATTCCTATGACTCCCCCATACTCATTTTCTCTTTCTTCCACAGGAGGAGCAGATGAAGTGCGATTTCGCATACTGTGCTGTGAAACGCTCCCAGTTTTACGGACATACGGCGTGCAGGACTCACGCCCCTTGCTCAGACAAGAAAGGGGATTGGAAGTTCTGGAATCCACTGGAATGTACGGTCTGCCAGGCCTACCTAGTTGAGGCCTTCCATAACCCTCCCTCAGCGGAGGTTAGAGACATTGCTCGTGAGAAACTGCGCAAGTGGGTGCGTGGTTTTCAGAGAAATGCTACTGGACCGTACCTGGCCACCGAAGAACTGAGGTCCCTGTTGTTCCCTAAGGCCTCCCCTGACTCAGTGGTTCCAAAGGAAGCAATCCCCACTGTCCAAATTACGGTGGAACCTGATGTGGTCATGGCTCAGTCCATGCACGAGTGTCGTTTAGATTCCGAGGATGATGAACAGATCTCTGACGTCTCGGAAGACACGGAGAAGACGCTTATGGCTCAAGGAGCCGAAGAGGACGAAGACAAGGTGGAATACACCGAGTCGGAGATTGGAGCTACTCCCTCGTCCATCCCTCCGCCTACTCCTACACCGACGGATGTGTCCATCCCGTCTACCTCCTCGACCCCGGATCCTTCCTCTTCTACCCAAGAACTGATCCGACTGATTAGAGCTGTCATGGACGACAGACTGAAGGAGAACCAGGAGTCCATCAGGTCTATGATTGGATCCAGAGAACCGAAGAAGATCTCGGTCAAGGATCTCCCAGCTTGCTCTCATGCCAACCCGTGGAGGTATGCAGAGCATATGGTTATTGCGACCGGCAGGATCTTTGTTAGTGACAAAATCGGCACGGTCCCGTTGGAAGATGTGGAATTCTTCCCAAGCTTCGAGGCCTACCCGGACTGTTACGTCCGGCTTCGTTCCGAACCTGCCTCGAAGGAGGAGACCGAACCTAAAGAAGAGATAGTGTTCGATCTCGCAAAGGCCCAGGCTATGCTAGCCTCCGCATTTAAGAGCAGGGGCTTTACCTGCTCTAAGCTTCCTGCCTTGAGCAAGAAGCATCCTACATATGTCGCACCTGACACTGCGATTCTTCCATTTTTGGAAAAGGCCTTGGCTGCATGCCTTAAAGCGGCGGAAGAAGGAAAACCCTGCCCTGCACTGGAGGAGTGCAGACCCTTCTCCATCGTGACACCCCCTGACACTAGACAATGGAAAGATGTCCAACATACTTTCGTTGTGGGTAGGCTCGATCCTGACGTCGCCGGACGTCAGTTTAATGAAGACCTCCCTAAGCTCAATGATCACCTCCTTCGCCGGGAACAAGACACGAAGGAGAGGCTTGCAGCGTCTCTTTCTCATCAAGTCCAACTTGAAGTTATGGCCTGTGACACAGCAGTACCCGATCACTACATGGTACTGGCCAAATCCCACTTACTCACGGTAATGAAGGACTTGTACCATTTCATAAAGGCTCGTAGAGCCTGTCGTGAATTCGTGTTTGTCGGTGCCACCGTGAAACACGAACCCCGGAGGCTGATTTCCTCCAACATCTGGGGAAAGCACCTGTTTCCTTCTGACCTTGTCAAGGAAATAACGGACAGAGCCGCCACGGAGAATAGGAACCTTCTCCACAAGTGGGGCATGTCCAGAAAAAGGAAAACCTCTCAGGACGATGGACCTCAGCCTAAGAGGAAACCTCAGAAGCCGAAACCCCAGCAACGTCAACAAAGACGTCAGTTTCCGGGACCCGCTACCTCCCAAGTGGTTGCCCAACCACAACAGACCTTTCAATTGGTCCCCCAACCGGTGTTGTCACAGTCACCGGTCTTCACCCCTGCCTTTGAGCAGCCATCCACTACCTTTCATGCCAGAGGTAGAGGCTCGTCCAGGGGTGCAAGCAGAGACGCCTCTCGTCGTCCCTCCAGAGGTAGAGGAGGAAAGGGAGCTAGCGGCCGAGGCAACAAGTCCTCGGGACACCAGAAGCAATGAAGTGCTTCCGGTGGGAGGAAGACTCCGCCAATTCCAGGATCGTTGGACCTTCGATCCTTGGGCACACAGCATCATCAAGAACGGTCTAGGCTGGAGTTGGGTGCAACCACCCCCAATCTTCCAGCGGTTCTTCCAACAATCGACCCCCATTCTGGAAGAATATGTTCTAGACCTCTTGAACAAGAAGGTGATAAGGAAGGTAAAGTCCACCAGGTTCCAAGGGAGACTGTTTTGCGTTCCCAAGAAGGACTCAGACAAGCTCAGAGTCATTCTGGACTTATCCCCCCTCAACAAGTTCATAGAGAACAACAAATTCAAGATGCTGACGCTTCAACAAATAAGGACCCTTCTGCCTCAAGGTTCCTACACGGTCTCTATAGACCTGGCGGATGCCTATTGGCACATTCCAATGAACCATCACGCTTCCTCCTACCTAGGATTTCGACTCCAAAGGAAAAGCTACGCCTTCCGGGCCATGCCATTCGGCCTCAATGTGGCCCCTCGGATCTTCACAAAGCTGGCGGATGCCATAGTACAACAGCTCCGCCTAAGAAACGTCCAGGTGATGGCCTACCTCGACGACTGGCTAGTCTGGGCTCCATCGCCCGAAGAGTGTACAAAGTCTTGCGACGAAGTTACCCAGTACCTAGAACACCTGGGATTCAAGATCAACGAGAAGAAATCTCGCCTCTCTCCGGCTCAGAAGTTTCAGTGGCTGGGAATCCACTGGAATCTTCAGTCACACCGCCTTTCCATCCCCCAGAAGAAAAGGAAGGAAATAGCAGGGTCTGTCAAGCGACTACTGAAATCCAAACGCATTTCAAGACGACAGCAGGAACGAGTTCTAGGCTCTCTACAATTCGCCTCAGTGACAAACCCAGTGCTTCGTGCACAGCTAAAGGATGCCGCGGGAGTCTGGAGACGATCGGCATCCATCGCTCGAAGAGACCTCAAGAGACGGCTTCCAAACAGACTTCGACGCCTCCTAAAGCCGTGGTCGGAAGCAATGGCCCTGAAAAGGTCCATTCCTCTCCAACACCCTCCTCCATCACTCAACATCCACACGGATGCCTCACTGGAGGGCTGGGGAGGTCACTCCCACCTGAAACAAGCTCAAGGGACCTGGTCTCCACTATTCAAGACGTTCCACATAAACATCTTGGAGGCCATGGCGGTCCTTCTTACTCTGAAGAAGCTATCCCCGCCGCCCTCGATCCACATCCGTCTAACCCTAGACAACTCGGTGGTAGTTCGTTGTCTCAATCGCCAGGGCTCAAGATCGCCCCAGATAAATCAGGTGCTTCTCCCAATCTTCCGTCTGGCGGAGAAGAAGAAGTGGCACCTGTCTGCAGTTCACCTACAAGGATTCCGCAACGTGACAGCGGATGCTCTATCTCGGACAAACCCGATAGAGTCGGAATGGTCTCTAGACGCAAGATCATTCTCCTTCATCTCTCATCAAGTCCCAGAACTTCAGATAGATCTCTTTGCAACGAGCGACAACAATCAACTTCCTCTGTACGTAGCCCCGTATGAGGACCCCAAAGCAGAAGCGGTGGACGCCATGTCACTGGACTGGAACAGATGGTCGAAGATATACCTGTTCCCTCCCACCAACCTTCTGTTGAAAGTCCTCTCCAAACTGAGAACCTTCAAAGGGACAGCGGCCCATAGTGGCTCCCAAGTGGCCCCGGAGCAACTGGTACCCCTGGTCCTGGAGCTGCAGCCCAAGCTGATCCCTCTCCCGGGCCCAGTTCTCTCTCAACAAGTACAGAAGTCGACTGTCTTCGCTTCATCATCGAAAATCAAGGACCTTCATCTCATGATTTTCTCTCCCTTGCCGCAAAGAAAGGGTTTGGGATCTCGAAGAAAAGTCTAGACTTCCTAGGAGAATACAAGACCCGAATCCACGAGACCGGGCAAATATGAATCATCCTGGAGGAAATGGGTCTCCTTTGTTAAAGCAAAAAAATCCTAAAGAAATCACCATTGATTTCTGTATGTCCTTCTTCATTCACCTTCATGGACAAGGATTAGCAGCCAATACGATTTCAACCTGCAAATCGGCTTTGACTAGACCAATTCTATATGCTTTCCAAATTGATCTGTCCAACGACATCTTTAACAAACCTGCCGAAAGCATGGTGCTCGCCTACGCCCAGCACCCCCGCTCCGAAACCGATCTCCTGGTCACTAGACAAGGTGCTCCATTTCGCCTCCAACTTGGACAAAGATTCATGGCCCCCTCAAGGATCTGACTCAGAAAGTTATATTTTTATTTGCTCTCGCCTCGGGAGCTCGAGTCAGCGAAATAGTGGCATTATCAAGAGAAGAGGGACACATCCTGTTTGCTGATTCAGGAGAAGTGACCCTCTCCCCTGATCCGACGTTTCTCGCCAAAAATGAATTACCCACCAAAAGATGGGGCCCTTGGAGAATATGCCCCCTGAAGGAGGATGTCTCTCTATGTCCAGTAGAGAGCCTCAAGGTCTATCTTCGCAGAACTTCAAACTTTGGTGGAGGCCAACTCTTCAAAGGAGGAAACATCGGGCAGCGACCTGTCACTGAAACAATTAAGAGCGAAAATCACCTACTTCATTCGCAGAGCGGATCCGAACAGTACACCCGCTGGTCATGATCCTAGAAAAGTGGCATCTTCTCTGAACTTCTTTCAGAGCATGGACTTGAGAGCCTTAAAAACTTTACGGGCTGGAAGTCCTCGCGAGTTTTCTTTAAACATTATGCGAAACAAGTGCACGAAATCAAACATTTTGTGGTAGCCGCAGGTAGTGTTATGAAACCTGCACTAACTCTGCGTAGAACAGTGAGTTACTTGGGACTCTAACTCTTCGGGTGCCTATGTTGACCCCTGAGTGATTCATAGTGATGTCTAAAAACACTTAGTGCTTTTATAACTGTTCTTATCCCAGGTGAAATGTCATAGTGTTACACAAGTGCCGCATGCCTTGAGCATGATGTGTTATTTAAAGACTTGCGTTCCTCGAGAACGAGTACCTACTAATCCTGAAATTCCCTTTCAGATTCAAGAGCAAGCCTTTATTTCTATGTACATTATTATTACTGTAAATGAACTTTACTTTTGCTGTAAATTATTTAATTTCTGCATTGTGAAATAAAATTTCTATTTTATTACTTATGCGTCTCTTTCAGCTCCTACTTACTATGAAATACATACTGTCATAGTTTTATTTATTCCTCCTTTCTTATGGTCATGAAGAATTTAAGATGTCTATTCCTAAATTATATTCACCTTGCCTCAGTAAGGTTCCTACACGAATACTTACTTCTGATAATCAGGAGATGAACTCTACACACAGTGCCCAACCACCACTGGCCTACTTCAGAATGTTCCTATACAAATATCAAACATTCTGCTTCATCTCTAAGCTCTTAAAAGATCTTCTGTCAAGATGAATAGCCCTTCAATACCACTTTGACGTCGGCATAGCCCATGGGAACTTCCTACCAATGGGGGGCAGGATATTTCGTTCCTATGGTTCTTACCTAAGATTACTTTGCTGTTTTGTCAATGCCTAGGCACTTAACTCTGGGGGAAAATCTACCACGATACATTGATTCTCTGGTACTCTTCCATCAGGACGCCATGGCTTGAGCCCAAAAAACGGATTTTGAGCGAAGCGAAAAATCTATTTTTGGGTGAGATAGCCATGGCGTCCTGATGGACCCTCCCTACTACTTCGTTCAGTTTGCTCCCACCCTACACAATTGTATCATGGTGATGGGCAG